>NC_142309.1:29510000-29810000 GCF_054855325.1 Carica papaya
TGTGAATGTAGTAAGTCACAATCTTACATGATATATACTTACATATAGTGGGAATCAGAAAGACATATGTTTATCTTCTTTATTTAGAATGCAAATGCTTACTTTCACCATACAAAAGTATCGATTAATTCACGATTTCAACAGGCTGAAATCCGTGCTGAATTGACGCCATGACTGCATCAATCACTTGTTGCGTCTTCCTACTAATTGTTGGCCACTTTTTGTCAGGCTTTGCACCATTTCTTTTGATCTCTCCAACTCGGCGAGCAAACTCTCTCACCATACAACCTTCTTGGGGGATATCCGTGGGAACAGTGCACTCGCTTTGAACTGATACCCATCCGGTCGCTAGCTCATTAAAACCAGCTTTTGTATTTGTCTGAAAACTGGCCTCCTGCTCCTGAAAAGGAATGATGAAATCATGGATATGAAGAGTTCCTTTGGTCCCTATTGCAGTAACATCCGTTGTCAAGTTTCCCAAAAAGGAGCAATGGAAGGTTGCTACTTTCCCATCTTCCCAACGTAGAGATGCCCCACAAGATATAACCACGCCAGCATCATTAAAAATAGGCTCCCGCAAGGCAACAACAGTTTTAGGTAGTTCGTAGTTAGCTGCAAATAGGATTGATCTGATGCAGTACCATCCAGCATCCCCAAGAGCACCAAGCCCATCGAGATCTGGCTTGACACGAACGTCATTCTTGAGAAAATCCGGATCAGCACAAAACGTTAAGTAGCTATGCATCTGTGGGGTTCAAAGGACAAATCTTTAGATAAAGACAGAAACTAAAGAATTGAATAGATTTTCTTTATGTGCAACTTAGATATGGCAAACTCAGAGCTTCTTCCTTATGTAACCAATTACACTTTCCCTTGATTCAAGAGATAACTACAGTTCCAAAAAACCTATGAACCACTTTTATGAGTTTGAACAGTTTGCTAGAGTTAACATTCAATGAAAATGTATATATCATCAGTCTTGTATAGTGAGTTAAAACCATCTTTCGGTTTATGCAATCATTTTAGAGGAAAATGAGGTTTAACCATTATTTGTTTTTGGAACAGCTGTGTTCACTTCTCATAGATAATTGAAGAATAGGGATAGGTTGGCAGTTCAATTTCTCCATAAGTGGATAGGTTAATTGTCTACCGAGGGGAATGCAAAAGAAGCTTTATATTATAACAAACTCACATCCCTCTTTATTTTATCACTGCACCGAAGTACTTAGCGAAAATAGTTTCACCCGAACCTCTACTAGAGTATAGTTTAGCTAATAAGTAGTTGCCAACAGAGGAAGATGTGAAAAGAAATATCCAATGGCATTCCATATTCATTCAAGCTTCTCTTTACACTTTATTGTTCACATGTTGCATAAAGAAATCAGAATTAAAGCAAAGAAAACGTCTTGAGGCATAGGTGAGAATGTAAAAGTAAACAGTTATACCGACAATACGATCACTCATGTACCTCAAGTTGAAATCTTGTGGAGATAAATAAAATGCAGATTTCTGTAAGCAGATATTTCAGTATCCCATACAGATATGTAAGGAAACATGTATGGTTCTGGAAAAAACCATTTAAGCATGCTTGAACAATTCAGGAATATTAAAAAAACGTCATAGAATTGCTGAAATCATTAGTTGCATTGTTCTTCTTAGGGATGGCACTGGAAAAGGTTTCCCCTGAAAGCTAAGTTATTGTCAAAAGAGAAATTATTAAAAGACTGGCTCTAGAAGAAAGCAATAAACAAATGCTACATGTAATCCAATGGGGTGGCATGTCAAACCCAAATTGTCAATATTAAAACCAGGGATTTTTCAAAAGAGAGAAAATCACTGAGTTTTAACCAGAAAAAACGACTTTGACGAATCAAACCCCAAATTCAGCAAGTTTTAACAGTGAACAGAGAAATGAAGGTAAACCAAGGAAGAAGAGTAGTATTATGAATTTTTAATTCCTATTTGGACTCCACACCAAACTCTACTAAACAAAAGTCAAGGCAACTAAAGCTTGAAACACTATAATGCATGTAACTACTTAAAAATTCAGTATTTATGTGGGTATATAATACCGTCTTGAGCTGGCCAAACCGCTCTGAATCAGAGAGGAACTCCATCATCTTCTGCGTCCGGGGATGATGCACCCACATGGTACCGTCCATAATCTGAACGCCATTAGCGTCGCATGCCTCGAGAATCGTGTCGAAGTCCGCGACGTTGAGCGCAACCGGCTTCTCGAGCAACAAATGCTTACCCTTCTGAGCGATCGCCACGGCCCACCGCACGTGGAGACTCGTGGGGAGGGGGCAGTAGATGGCGTCGATGTTGGGGTCTTCGAGGAGGGCCTCGTAGGAGCCGTAGATCTTGGCTTCAGCCGGGAAGCAGTTGGCTCGCGCGAAGGCCGTGGCTTTTTCTACGGAGCGGCTGGCGATGGCTGCGAGCGTGGCATTGGGCGCCAAAGTGATGGCGCGAGAGACCTATCGCGCTATTTCTGCGCAGCCCATTATGCCAATTCGGATTGGATTTTCGGCGGCCATGATGAGTTTCCTTTGGACGAGAGACTGAACGTGGAAGCAGTAGAAAACAGCTTTGGATGAAGATTGCAACAAAAAATTGATACTTGGCCATTTAAAGGAAGTAACTTGTGTACTACAACACCACAAGCCAGGCAGCCAAATTTGAAATCTTGGAAGCGGCAGCCATGAAGGCGGAAGAAGACGACACCAAGGAACCCAATTCTGATGGTGAAGATTGCAATAACCAACTGGTATTTGGCCCCCTTGAAGCCAGGCGACATCAACTTGTGTACTAAAGTCTGACAACACCAGAAGCCAGCAGCCAAATTTGAAATCTTGGAAGTGGCAGCCATGGATGCGGAAGCAGCCGACTCCAAGGAACTCAATCCTGGTGGTGAAGCTCAAGTTGAGAAGAACCCACGGGACCACACTCAATGAGGTGTGAGCTTCTAATTCTCTGGTTTTTTTAACTATACCGTGTACTATAATATATGGATTTGCATCCAAGGTTACTTATTAACTTCATTAACAGAAGTAATCAGAGTTTATAAGCCAGATATTTTATCACTTCAGAGCACATGGTTTCTGGAATTAAGGCGCATTTAGTTTTTATGAGATGGTATTTGAATCTTATGGAGAGAATATGTAGAGTTGCAGAATCGTCAACTTATACATTTAAAATTAAAACTGTCTATGTTCCGCACTTCTTTAACTACTATTCATGCAAGTCCAAGAGAAACTAAACGTTGGTTCCTATGAGAAATTACCAAAAGAGATACTAATAATATGTGGATATTAGTGGATCAATTTGAAGGACTTAACCTGCACAAATTAGGTTAGAAACTTTTAAACTTAGATCAATAATTAGGGTATTATTAATTAGGAGTTTAAAAAGTCCGTTTGACTT
The DNA here is from genome assembly GCF_054855325.1 of Carica papaya. Taxonomy (NCBI): domain Eukaryota; kingdom Viridiplantae; phylum Streptophyta; class Magnoliopsida; order Brassicales; family Caricaceae; genus Carica; species Carica papaya. Next base: position 29,513,424 of record NC_142309.1, read on the forward strand.
TTAAAAACGACGAAGTTAAAGTTAGACTGGACAAAACTTTTCTTAATATATAAGAAGACTATGCGTTTTTGTAATGAGATAGTTATCTACTTAATCATATACTACTCTGATTATCGTTCTATTTGGATAAACTTTTATGCATGTGATCTTGATATTATAAAATTTTTTAAATGAATAGTTAGAATTTAATACTAATAATTTTATACATCGAAATATACGATATGTAATGACAATAAAACTCATTAATAACAATAAATGTAAGTTTGGAGTTAGAGAGTCAACTTTTTCGGAGATCCAAAGCATCATAGATGATGTAAAATCGTTTGAAAAATAAGAGTAAAGAAACTTATTGTTAGAATGAATTTTTTAGTCGGTTATTAAAAATTAATTAATCAAATAACAATATATAGTAGTTCAACTTAAAACTATCGTACAAGAATTACGATACTCTATTTTTACATATTCATAATAAAAAAATACTAATATTAACAAGTTTGGATATACCCTTTGAATACCATCATTATTGATAGATCTAAGGTTGAACATTATCCAGTTTTGACCAAAAGATCGGACCAAATTGAATAATGTTTAATCTAATTTTCGATCTAATATCAAAATTTTTAAATCTATTTTGAATTAGATCGATTAATATTTTTATTATTAAAAATTAAAATAATAAATATATAAATAATATATATGTGTTTTATGTACATTATATAAATAAAATATTAAATATATAAATAATATATTTAAAAGATATTATTATTAGAAATCTCCGTATGAGGAAGGGATAATTTTGAGTCGTTGTATAAGATTACAAATAATAGAAACAGAGATTAGCACGCAAAGAAAATGGCAGGAACGCAAACGACGTGGGCGGAAGAGATAATATATAAATGGACCACAAGAGAGCCGTTGGCTAACTTGCTTGAACCTTGCACGCTTTCGTCTCTGTCTCTCCTCTCCTCTCCTCTCCTCGTCTTCTTCACCGAGCTCTCAACTCCACTTATTTTGCAAACAGCAAATCAAGACGAAGCACCTATTCTGTAATTTCCACTGCCAATATCTTCAACTGCTTTATCCATCAATGCCATTTCTCCTTCCGTCTCCACCAATTCCCTTCTTTCCCGCCAATCCCACACTCCTCAATTTCTCCTCCTCCAAAATAAAACTACGGCCGCCGCCGCTAATCAACTCCACTGCAATTCCTGCCGCGGCTCGCGATGTCGATATGTTCACCGAGAAATCTGGATACCTCTTCGAGTCCGTAGATGCGAAAGCCGACTCGTTAGCTGATTACAACATCTCCAAAATCGTCTCGGTTTACAGGAAGAAGCCTCTGATTTTGCTGCGCAGGCTAATTCAAATTGGAGTTACGTTTGGATCGTGGTTCGGCTCTCGGTACCTTGATCAAATCATGGAACGTTCTGATCAGATGTTTGAGGTTAGCTTATTTTGATTCAGGTTTAGACTATTGATTTATTTTATGGTCTTAATCTAGTTAACGTTTACAATACTTGACCTTCCATTTTCGTGTTCTATCTATGTATATATGTGCACAGGTAAGATACATATATGTAATTATGATTGTGGTTACTGCCGGTATAGTGATCTCAATGTTAATCATTTGCTAACTACCAGGAGAGTGGAAGGTGATTTACTTGCTGACAGGAAGGACCATAAGCAGAGTAGGCTCTTAGGATTTAAATTTAAAAAGCTAGGAGTAACATGCATTCTTTGTTTGGTGTTGATATTTGGTTTGGTAGCTCATCTGATGATTGGTTGCATTTTGCTCCTTAGCTACTTGGCACTCTCATATGTTTGTTTTTGGATTCAATTAATTTTTCTTAGCTTAGTTTGTAATATTTCTTTCGTAACCTATAATTTCTAGTTTCCTCTTCCTGATAATGGTTTTCTGGATAAGGTATGATTAACTCATGATGATTGTGTTTTTCTTGAAAAAGCTGAATTCATTACTAAGATTATTTGTATTTGGTAATCATGGGATTTGGTGTCAGTATGGATATTTTCTTAACATGTTCTCTTTTGCTTGTGTAGGTTAGAGCTGCTGAGCTTCGGAAAATATTGGTGGCACTTGGTCCGGTACATATCTGTACACACTAGGAGGTCTTTGAGTTTTCTTTTTTGGCGTCATTGCATTGAATTTATCTCCATCTCATAGACATCCGTGGATGTTAAAAGAAGCATGCACGCACAAGTTATGCCACTGACTGGGTTTGCTTGTCATCTCACAAGCTTTCATTGAGAAGCTGCATTTATGATTGTTTTTATTTATTTAAACATATAATGCTTTCATGCTGAAAATATCACTGAATGAGGTCTTTTCAGTTTGAGTTATTGGTTGCTTTCTCCTTTGAGTGAAGCTGTTAATATATTGCATCTCTACAATAGTTTCTCCTTGCTTTAGGGTGTTGTTTGTAATCTTATTTTGTTTCTTTCTGGATTTTAGGCATATATCAAAATTGCTCAGGCTGTATCATCTCGTCCGGTAAGTTATCATATCCTTGAGATTTGCTTCTCTTGTTCAGCTTTGTAGTCTACCTTCTTATATTATAAAGTTTATTGCCTCATTGGATTACCTTTTTGCTTTTAAGTTGCACAGGAAAATGAAAAAGAAGTTAATTATCATGTGGATTGTATCAGTTGCACTTTCAAGGGTATCCATAATTAATTGCATCAAAACTTTCTGCTGTGCATCAAATGCGTTGGGATTGATGGAGAACCATTTTAGTATCATAATATATAATGCAGCTATGAAGGTTCCCGTGCGACTTCAGTGGATAAAATATTTGCGCTGGATAAACATAATAAAATGCACTTGATAAAGTAACCCCGAATATTCTAAGCTTGACTATAACAAGGCTAGACTTGATTTAAGAATTCTCTTAGCCAAATTTAAGCCTTAGCTTAATTTTGGGTACTTCTAAATTTAGCATGTTCCAGTCTAGAAAGATGAGATGGTAACTATGATCTGTATTCAGCATCAGCATACGAAGTATCTGCACTGGACAAACATATGGACTATTGCGATACAATGTACTTGGACTATGTTGGAAATTATTTATGTTACCATGTCAAGGATGAAAGATAGCAAAATATTTGTTCCTCATTAGTTAATTCCCCCAGTTATGTCCTAAGCTACCTTATAACCTAGGCCAGGCTTGATTGTAAGAGGTCTTCAGCATTCTATGTTGGGACATGTTAAAGAGTGAAAGATTCCAAAATTCATCTAGGACTTAAATTTCTCTAAGAGACTGGTCAATTTTGATTCAATAAAGAAATTAATGGAGGCAGGACTACGGCCTTTTCTCTTTGTATTGGTATTTAATAAAGTCATCAGGTAGCTGTAGTTTTCACTGCTGTCCTAAAACTGCTAACATCCCCATGCATAAGCTTAGAGTTCTTGTTTAGGCTGCTCCTTGAAGCATATATAGATGTTGACTATGCAGGTTTATTAGTCGACAGAAGATCTACATCTAGATACTGCATATTCCTTATAGGAAATTTAGTGACTGGATAAGTAAGAAGCAAAATGTAGTATCCGGATCCAATGTCGAATTAGAGTTTAGGTATACGGTTCAATATGACAAGACGAAACATATTGAAGTTACTCAATACTCTGGATAGCGGATTGATATGCACACCATACATGCCCATTACTTTGAAGCTTGCAGATATATTGAACAAGGGATTGAGTAATCTCGGATTTCAAACAATTATTGACAAGTTGAGAATGGATAATATGTATTCGCCAGCTTGAAGGTGATGTTGGGAAGTGTATTTATATGGAAAGTAGGGTTAATGGTATATTAGTAATATAACCTTGGAATCTTTGTAATTAATTTGGTTTTCTTGTATAATTACTAAGAACTTATATATAGAGGTTCTTAGTAATCAATAAAGTATATAACAATTCATTCTTCCACGATATGAACACGATTTTATTCTATTGTTTATGTTTAGGATTTGATATCACAATCATATTTGGACGAACTCTCCTTGTTGCAAGATCGAATAACCCCATTCTCCACTGAAGTTGCTTTCAATTTGATAGAACAAGAACTTGGACTGCCAATAGATGCAATTTTCTCTGAGATTTCACCAGAGCCTGTTGCTGCAGCATCCCTTGGACAGGTATGTACTTGGTTGCATCTATGCAGCGAATTATCTATGGTTCATTTATGTGGCTACTTCAATGTTTTTTTTGTTTCAACAAATGAATTAAAAAATTCAATATGATATGCTTTTTTCCCACTATTGTTCCACCTCTCAATTCATGCCTAGGTTTATCAAGCTCGGCTCCGTTGTGATGGGCGACTTGTTGCCGTGAAAGTGCAAAGGCCAGGAGTACGAGCTGCAATTTCTTTAGATATACTAATCTTGCGTTTCCTAGCAGGGGTGATTAAACAAGCTGGAAAATTTAACTCTGATCTTCAGGTAATATTGCAGTATGTTCTTAGGCCATATTTTTAGTACAATTTTAAAAAATGAAAAATATGTTGGGAGAGACTCTTTTTTAGACTGAATGAAGAAATTGTATGATGATGGCAACATTTTAGCTCATGGTAACCTTGGAACATGACTTCCAAATTGCAGGCAGTTGTTGATGAGTGGGCATCAAGTCTTTTTCGGGTATGCATTGATCTATTCATTGTTCATTCCAAATTGAGATGTTTACAATATGAACACTCATAAGAAGATATTACCTGTTAAGCATGCGGGAGACTTTTTCTCTAAAATAAAGTACGGAGATAATTTTATCCGACTATGATGGCTCCAACAGACTTTAGTGACTTGGGCATTATATGTTTATATATATATATATATATGTAAATAGGTAAGGAACAAAGAAAAGAAGAGAGGAAAGTGATTAGCTGGAATTGGCCACTTCAAATTGGTTTTCTTTCTTTACTTTCTTGAAAGTCTTTTTCCTCTATTTTTTTTCACTATGAGAAAGATAATCAAGAAGTGTGAACGTCTATTTTACACTTTCTTCTCTGTTCAAAATTCAATGCATAGGATAGTTATAAAATTTGTCAAATACTTCATTTGTAGATCTTGTTGATTTGAGGAATATTCTTAGAGCTTCATATTGAATACAGGTAAATCACATTGAATGCAGGAGATGGACTATGTGAACGAGGCAAAGAACGGACTAAAGTTTAGGTAAGAAGTCCGTGACTGTTTTAGGTAAGGACACTGTTTTCAATTGGTTCAACGGATTGATAATGTGTGTATATATATATATATATGAAACTTTTAAATCTGATGTGGTTTGGATTGTCAAAAAATGATTGCATTTGACAATTTATTGTTAATCCTTTGGCAACTGACTTCTTGATTATTTTGTAGCAACCTACATATTTTGCACCCAGATTTTATTCTGTGGTTCAGTTGTCAACTTAGTTATGTGTATAAGAGTTTACAAACTATAAACATCTAGTCACCAGAAGCCTCTGGCTTAGAAGGTTCTACCTTCAGGTTACTGAAGTAGCTAGCACTTTTATACGAATCTTTTGACGCACCCTAGACTCAAGCATGGCTAACCACTGACTCTACCTACTTAAAAAAAAAGCTATAAAAAGGTAGTCAATGCAGCAAAAAATTCTAAAATTTGACTGTCTTTCAGCAGGCTTTACATCATTTATTTTTCCTCGTAGTTGAATGTTTTAAGTTTTTTCCTCTTGATTCAACTGCTAACTTCTGTGACAAACTCTATTTTATTGAAAGAATAAATTTTATACGGATTCTTCATGTTCTAACTGTGGTGTTCTACATGCTTTAATAGGCAGCTCTATGGTAGCATACAGGATGTTGTGGTTCCAGAAATGTATATGGAGCACACAACTCGTAGAGTTCTTGTAATGGAATGGGTTGAGGTACTCACTGTTTTTTCCTTGCTCTTGGAAGAAAGTTCTAGTCATGAGGAAAATAACTGCACAACTCAATTAGACATCAAATTTCTATGCAATTCGTTCTAACTTTAGAAAATATTCTGCAGTTCATGTTTAGTAGCTGGACTTTGTCATTCTTTGGAAAATATCCTGACAGTTTTATGTTTAGTAAATTTTTTGCTGACGATCTTTTCATGGTAACCCAGGGACAAAAGTTGTCAGAAGTGAAGGATCTCTACTTAGTTGAGGTTGTGTGAAGCTGATTGCAAATTTGCAGTTCATTAAATATTTAACCGATCTTTTATTTCTTTCCAACTAGGTCTAGATGATTAATTGGTGTTCTTGCTACCAAACAGGTAGGTGTTTACTGCTCATTTAATCAGCTTCTAGAGTATGGATTCTATCACGCTGATCCACACCCAGGAAATCTTCTTCGTACATACGAGGGGAAACTTGCTTACCTCGGTACTTTTCCTTTCTGTTATTTTAGGTCGATCTCAATTTAATTTCTAAGAAAAAGAACTATGATTAATGAAAAAGAAAAAAAAGTACAAGAGAGAAGGCATGAAACCCTTAAGAAATGGAAACAAGATTATAGAAAGAAAGATAGCAGCAGAAAGGATGTCTCTAAATCCTAGACCAAAACAATAGTAGAAGTGGCCATTAGATTACTGTTCTTTTAGTGGTCAGGTACTTCAATACATTTTTAACGAAAAAATGCATAGTGTCTGAATGGCCAGAAAAAAGTGCTAAAAACTTATAATCTTTTAGTCCAAAATAAAAAGCTCCTGGGATTAGCTTTTTTTTTTTTTTAATAACTTTAAGTCAAAAGAGCTTTTAACCCCTTTAACTATTATCTTGGTCAAAATTAAAGTTACAATCCTGCAATTACTTAGTTAATAACTTCAATTATCTTTTTAAAATAAACATAATTAATGTTACACAAAAATTAAGAAAATATCTCAGATAGTAAAAAAATTAAATTTTATGTTACTAACTTTATTTGATATTATTTTTAGATATCTTTGGTATAAAATACACTTAGATAATTTTAAAAGCAATTAATTGTTCTCTTTGTTATTTTACTAAAGTTTCAGTTTAAAAGCTAAAGCTCATGATTTTACCAAACACTTGATAGTTGTTTAGAGTGTAAAAGTTAATAAAATAAGTCAAATACTTTTGGGACATAAAACGCTACAGAAACTAAAAGCTATATAGACTAAAGCACAGAAGAAATAAATCATTCAAACGTGGGCCCCTTCTTTCTCAAAGTCAAGAAAGCCTACAAGGAAAACTCTCCCCCTAAGCACCATTTTTAAACGAAACTAACTTTCAGAACCTGAATCAAAGCCGATTAAAAACTTGTGTAGGGACAATGCACTATTTTTTTACCTCTATTTCCTTTGCGTCCATCATAGTTTACTGTACTTTCTAATCTCTATAGTACTTTTTCCACTTTCTTTTTCCTATTCTATTTTTTATAAAAAAAAAATTAACCTTTTCATTTTTTGCCTAAAAGACTAACCAACTTTAACAACAAACAATCAAAAAAAGATTTTGGATCTTTATTTTCTTTTACAATGCCTAATGGAAAAATAGAAAAAACTTATTCCTTTGGGAGCCTGATCAGTACTTTTGATAAAACAGTCATCCTCTCTATACTTCTTCTTTTCCAATGTTTAATAGCACATAGACCCTTGATCTTTTTATAAGGTTCATTCTCTCTATATTCATGAGGATTTAAGAGAACTGATTGATATTTTAACAGATTTGTAAAGCTTTGTGTACAGATTGCACTCTCTTGGTCGTTATATATATATTACACTAATTTTTACATTAAAAAGAACTTCCTTTGTACACTTGTGAGGATTTCAAAGACGTACTTGATGTTTTGAAAGATTTGTAAAGCATGTGGTCCTTATATAGTTTAAACTTTTAAATTAAAAGGAGAAAAAAACTTCTTCCTTTAGGATCGTCTCCCTCAATCCCATATAGTTCAACTCTTCCTACATCTAGGCGTGGGAGAATGTCTTCCTTAAGATCTACCATGGATGATGTTACAATGGCGGAAGTGGGGACAATTGTCCCTGCTGCAGTTCAAGAAATACTTATATTAACCTGATATTATCATTATTTTTTTAGTTTGTCCCCATAAAATTCGGTAAAAAATACAATAGTATGGATCCTAAGTAAACAATTATGTTAAAGGAAATAAAAAAATTAATTGATATCTTTTTCTACTAAAATTTAGTGATCAAATGTTAGTTTTTCGTTTTTTTCATTTTTCATTTTACAATTTTAATAACTTGAAAGCTTTCAACACATATATATCTTCTTGGTAATCTTGCCTCCACTAGAAAATTTTTTTGGTCTGTTCCTTCATGTAGTATCCAATAAATGAACATATCCTTGTCAATATCTTAAAGACTTGAACCAAAAATTATCTTACCCCTTTCATTTTGCTGCTTTTAAAGGTCCTTACTCCTTGTAATATATTATCTCCTTGCAGTTTTAAAATTTAACCTCCTGCATAAAGAAGAGGGATGAACACCAGGCTATACCATGGCTGGCTAGATCCTTTAATTTGAAATTTTTGTCAGGCAAAAGTAGGCTTTCTAGAATTGGAATCTTTATGTAAAAGTCTGTAATGCAATGAGATGACGGTACTGGATTACTCTCTCTGTGGCTTGATCTAATAAACAACATTTATATCTTGACGAATGAGGCATCAGTAGTGAACTTCATAAAGTGCAGGGTGCACAATTTCACCCTTTCTTTTAAGAGTAACAGTAGAAAGTCAACTCAGAAGCTTTTAGGTGTTAAAACAACTATATACTCTTCTATTTCTAGGGTGTATAACTCCAGAGGACATCCTAATTTTCCGAACACGTTTATGAAACATCTCAACGATTTATCATTTTCAATTAGTTCATGTTTGATTTCTTTAATGATTATTCTGTTTTAGTGTTCACCTTTACTGCTTATCAACATGATATCTCTTTGTTGCATTTTTCATAGATTTATCTGTTACGTGTAGTCAAAATCATGTTCCATATTAGTATTATAGCAGATGAATAATCTACAATGTCAGTAGAAGCTACAGTTCTTGCAAAATTAATCTTTAATATCTTTGACCACCAGATTTTGGCATGATGGGTGAATTTAAGCAAGAGTTCCGTGATGGATTTATTGAAGCTTGTCTACACCTTGTAAACCGTGATTTTAATGCCCTGGCTAAGGACTTTGTTACTCTGGGGTATTTTGTCTTCCATCTTCCTCGCTGATTATTGAAAAATCATTTTAATGATGTTTGCATTTGTCATGTTGATTTGACTGTTACTTCTTTAGGCTTCTTCCACCAACAGCAGAGAAGGAGGCTGTTTCAAAAGCTTTAACAGGTTTCTTCGTTCTCTAAAAATGAGCCTGTGGCTTCAGATAACTGTTTGCATAGCAGTTACATCCTTGGAGTTCTCTTAACTTGTTTTTGGGTCAACCTCTTTTTTCTCTGTAGATGTCTTCCAAAATGCTGTGTCCAAAGGAGTCCGGAATATAAGCTTCGGAGATCTTCTAGGCAATTTGGGAACTACCATGTAAAATGTTTCTTTCACATTTATAATTGTGCTTTTCATGTCTATCTACATGTGAAAATGCAGACCATTAAATAGAGTTTCTATCCTTGAGGGAAATATACAGGTTTTGAATACGACATAGAATGATCATAGAGTTTGACTAGTTTTTACACTAGCTGATAATTCCTAAAAATATAGGAAAGAATAGAGAGAAATCTTTGACAAATATATTGATGTTAAAACAGATCATGATAGAATAATTTCCAGGGTATTTTTAGATCCTTCAGGATTGGAAAGAGCCTAATTCTTGTAGATAATGGAAACAAATGAAAGCTAGTAGGGAATAGAGAATGTTCTAGCTGGAAATAATCTTAGTATCATAAAAGAAAATAAAACAGCATACTTGTAGAACCAGAAAAAAAAAGAAATGAGGAATTGCTGAAGGAAAATCTAGGTTTTCTGCTACTGAATCTAAGAAAAACTGTAATGCTTTTCTGACCAAAATTTTGGTTCCTACAGAAAAGCACCTACAGTTGTTGCTTTACAGAATCTGCAGGATTCTGTCTGCATTAGTACAAGTGTCTTAAAAAATGTCTTGTCATTTTATTTTTTAAAGTTATCTATATGCATATGCATGCACTTGGATGTTCTCTTGTTCTATTTGGTATCAAGTAATATCGATTTATTTCTTCCCAGGTATAAGTTCAAATTTCGGATACCTCCATATTTTTCTCTTGTAATTCGGAGGTATTTTTCTCTGTCCTTAATGATCTTTCATAAATTATTTGTGGTCATATTGTTAAACTTGTAGTTCCAATTCAAACATATAACACCCAGAATATTTAAAAAACACTGCACTGTGAACTTCTCATCTTTTCCCGTGAACTAAAGCTATTTGAAATGGAATGTATTTTATTCTATAGGTTCATCTTATGAGAGAAAAATGCATTTTAGATTTTTGGCCTTTTGGTCTTCACTCTACATCAGAAAGAAAGCAGAAAATTTCCCTACATGATCTTCTAGGGAAACCATACATGAGAAAGCAAGTCAAAAAATGATGTTAATATCAAAATCTGTTTCATGAAAGTTCATCTATATTTCTTTCATTTTATTCTAATGAATCGTGGAAGGTTAGTCGATGATGTAAGAAAAATATTTGCTTAAAAATGAACAATCGAAGGTTGATATTGAATTCGTCTAGAACAAGCTAGAATTACATTACTCTAAAAACTCTTGTATTCAAATGGAAATAAAAGCTTTACCTTGAAACTTATCCCAAGAGTTTGTCCAATTAGCGTCTTCCATGTTCACTGACATGACTTTATTCAGTTGAATTCATTCCTGCTTCTATCTCTCAGCCTTGCTGTTTTGGAGGGAATTGCAATCAATTCTGATCCAAATTACAAAGTTCTGGGCAGCACATACCCTTGGATTGCAAGAAAAGTATTGACTAATGGCTCACCTCAACTTCAATCTTCTCTACAATCTCTTCTTTATAAGGTAATTCTGCAAATGTTTTCCCGTTTAAGGTTTGTCTTACTGTGATATATTCTGTAACTTTGTCAATATCATTTTCCTGATTCCTTCATTATATCTTGATAGGAAGGTGTTTTCAGAATTGATCGTCTTGAGTCTTTACTTACAGAGGTGAGCCTTTCTATTTTCTAATTAAAAAATTTAACAATCATTCTATTTGCACTATAATGGTGCTGCCTGTATAAAATCTTATTGTGTTGAATTTTACAATAAGTGATTGCTAATTTTATATTGATTTTTTTCTAGCTTTTTCACAAATTTATATAAAAGTGTGAGTACATCTCAGCTCAACTCTGGTTGAAAATACCATTTATAAGAAAAGATGCTTACCTTACTCAATATTCAAGGGACTGAAGATTAATGAAACTATATTTGCCCACACATTTAAGAACATGAAAATCCATTGCCTTAGTTTTACCATCATTATATTCTTTTTTGCCTTAATGCCTATTGATGTTCTCCAGTTGTAACTGAATGCATATCATATCATAAGCATATACATCCAAAACTGCTGTCAATTTGTAATTTTTTTTTCTTTTATTCATAAGCCACTGCCATTAGCTCCATTTATTTGAGACCCATAAAAAATTTTCGTGGCAGTCCCTTCGAGCGCGAACTGAGAGGTCCATGGATAAAAAGAAAGGGGAGGATGTTGATTCCCGATTGATTATCAAGCAAGTCCTTTCATTCACATTAACTGAGAAGGTGTTCTTAAAGTCTTCTCTGTGCTCTTGCAATTTTGTGGCCTTACCAAATTATGAGGACACTTTTTCTCAGTTCTAATTTTTAACATTCACAGGGTGCATTCATGAGGGAAATCCTTCTTCAAGAATTTGCAAAGGTAGGTCTTTTAGGAGCTTTATTATTCCTGTCTTGATGAATTTCCAGTGCCAAATAATAAACGAAAGGTAGAAGATTCACTAATCAATTACAGCTTAGAACACTGATTCTGTTGAGAAAGCTAATGTACAGTGTTTTTAACAACCAAAAATACACAATGATATGTTTTGCTGAATACCAACCTATAATGTGACCCCGCTGTGACACATTTGGTAAACCACCTGCAGCCAGAATGGGGAACTAGATTTAAATTGTGCTTTTCTTTAAGGATGAACATTTTGTTAAACTAATTATATGAGGTCGGAAATTGTTTTATAGACAACCCTATTCAATTGTATTGCTTATATGATGTAGGAAAAAGTCCTGTATGGCTTATATGATGTAGAAAAATGGCATCTACAGTCCTATGCTATCTTATGAACCACTTAATTATCCCAATCACATGTTGCAATCATATAAGGTTCTTGGTCATAATCTATCTGCAAATTAATGTAGGGTTTGGACGCACTTGGGTTAGCAACAGTAGACTTATTACCCTTTGTTGGTTCATTGTCACTGTCTTCAATGACTGAGGAAGACATGATCAACTTGAGAAACTTGTATCGCCTTATGTCATTATTGTCAGGATTGCAAAGAAATGAAAGATTCAATATGGTAAGAATTGATCCCTTATTACAATTATTTCTGGAGTATATGGTGTTATATGTCGTTTGTTTAGCATGTCTCTTTCTTCGAAACCTACCCATAATTTTAATATAGAAAATTTAGCAACTACATATCTTGTAATTTGTTATTAAGAGGAGGTGAGTGCGCAGGAGGAAGAAATAGGAAAAGTACTTTTGTTTGAAAATGAAGAAAGCAGGATTAGGGAGCCAACTGCTGACATGTACTGCTATCTATTAGAGTATCATTTATATATATATATATGACCTGTATTGCTCTCTATTAGAGTATCATATATATGTATGTATTTTTCCGTTATCTCTGGTTTCAATCACCTATAGTTATCTTGCAACTGCAATCTACTACATGTGAAGGTCTAACATTTTTCCTCTGAATTCTTGTCCCAAAAAAAAAAAAGACATTACAATTCACCTGTGGCTTAAAAACTGGTGCTGATATCCTAGAACATCTCGTCAATTTGTCATTGACATGATAATGCACTGTTCTAATATTGACAGTAGTTTGATCCTGCACATGTTTTGGTTAGTTTCCTTGTTAAGCGTGGTGAGTCGACTTTTGCTTCAGATTATAATTACACTGATGTTTACTTTAGGATTAATTATATAAAAACACATCATATCTATTAGATTAGGTAACATATTTTACACTTTTGGTTACAATTTTTTTTATATATTTGTAATTTTTAGATCAATCTGATAGTCATTTTTTTTAAGACATAATAAAAATTGACTATCAACCTATTCTGTTAGATATATTAAGTTAGTTCCATTACTGATTTTCCAACAAATAATTATTTAGGAAACATTCTGAGTTTTTAATATGTATACTTATTTAATTAACATTTGTAGGAAGAGTGAAAATTTATCCAATTTATTATTATTCTTTTAAATAAATGTGAAAAGTGTACTATTAATATGGATACTAAAAAAGTGTCTACCCATGTATAAAAGAATTTATATATTTTCTATTCAATTTATTACAGAAGTAGTTGGTGGTCTTAATTTAGTATATTTAAACTTTGTGAGTTCTGAAAAATTTAATAAAAAATGCAGATTCTAATTTTATGTATTGATATACTTATTACTATGATTATCTGCAATTTATTTTATTATTAGTATTCTGGTTCATTCCTAAAATCTTTCGTCTTTTTTCTCTTTTAAATCTTATATAATTGTCTTGTAAAACATTCGAAAAGTATTTGCCTGTGGAGTTGAGTAGCTACTTTCTTGAAAAATGAATAAACAGTTTAATTTGATTTTAATTTATGCTTAATCGATCTCTAAAATTAAAGTTACATTAGTCTTGATGTGTAAAAGGAAACTATAGTCTTAAAGCTTGAACTCTCTCCCTCCAACTCAAAAGTTAGTCTAATATTTGAAGCATACTTAATTACTAAAAATAAGGTGAAAAATTGAAGTATAAATAGGCTATTAGCTTATTTGTTGATTGCTATATTTCTCTTTTTCTGAACTTAACTATCTTTTAATCTTGTAGGACGTTAGAATGGCTAGATCATATGACAATCAGAAGAGACGCTCAGAGGAAGCACCAGCACCCCTCATTGTATATCAACTTGTATCTACACAAGACATTCTGCCTGTCCTTTCTGTCTTTCCTGAGGTAAGGACTAAAGTTTCTGAAATACATTCTGCCCGTCCTTTCTGTTTTTCTGATTTCCGAAGGTTGAACACCTTGAGGGCTTGCCCTAAGTTAAGGAGATAACCAGATATTAGTTCATAAGGCCTTCCCTCTGCCTCCTCGATCCCTCATCTTTATTTTTACATATTATAACCATTTTTTTATGGAAAAAGAAATATCGTAAACCATCCATCCATTAAGTAGGCGACAATAATTCTAATAAAAACATAAAGTTTATTTGTTATTTTTTTTCTCTAGGCAAGTTCTGCTTCTGCTTGAGTTCAGGATAGTTTCCTAGCCTCAGTTCAGGCAATAAGTTTGAGAATTGGGATATGGTTCTTGTCCATCTCACGCTTGAGCCAAGGTCTTCAATTGTATCCCAAGTGTCATTTTCCTGAGCCAAGTTGTGCTCGGTCTTGGGTCGAACAATTAAGATTGACAATAGAGAAGAAAGGTAATTCGTAATTGCCTGCCCCAAACATGTCTCAGATAAGGGTGAGTAAATACAGAAAAAGTACGAGTTGTTGGGGTGAGAATGGTAGATTTTTTCCATTTTTCTTTGCTTTATTATTTTTAGTGTAAAAAAGTTACCATATACTTTTTGTTTGATATTTTAATTTTGTAGTCTTACTTTAAAGTTATTTAAAATTAATTTGTAGATGATCCATATAATTAAATAAAAATTATACTTAAAATTAGATAGGGCAGGGGGAAGTGATAGGATAGGTAGTGGGATGGAGGATTGCTTGCGGGATGGGAGTGATTTTTTATCTTTCCACCTTGAGTATAGGTGGGATTGTGCAGTCCTCTTCTGCCCCATTGCCATCCTTACCAACCAACAGCGCAGCTGAATTTGAGATGTGCTCCATGCCAACTAGTGTCCGTGTCTAGGATTATTGCTTGCATTAGGTTTTGGATTATCGTGGGCTAGAGGTCAAGAAGTGTGTCTTTGATTTTAGGTGTAAAGTTGTGCCTAGACTGAGTTTTGGAGTGCCTTGGTTAAATCCGAGACTATATCTTGTATTGCATCATGCTTGGGTTTTAGATTGTGCTTTGATCGAGTTCTGCCAAGCTAGTCTATGACGGGAGTGAATGTGAGTTGTGCAAGGATTCGGCATACCGCACTGAGTCTAAGATTGTCTGTCAAGCTTGGTTGTACTTAGTAAGGATCCATAGACAATTGAGCCTGGGCTTGTGACCATAAATGGGTTAAGTTGGGTTGTTATTGAGGCTGAAACTGTTCATCAAAGTCAAGTTGGTTTATGCCAAAATATCTTTGAGGACTATCTTTTAGTATAAATTTTTGTCCTTAACTACAATATGAGAAAACTGTCTAGCCTTGTAATGGGATTGGAAAAATGTCCAATTCCATTAATGACTCAATTTGACATGTAGCATCTTATCGAGTTCAAGCACAAGCCATCCTAGTGTTCCTGTATATATGGCCCAATTTGTGACACTGTTGTAAACCTAGTTAGGATGGAGCGGTGCTAAAACTAACACTAGGCACCTAAGGCACCATCCTGAACCAGCTACAAATACGCTTGAATTGGGCACATTGTCAAACATGGCCCGCTTAACACCAGACTTTATCTTGAAAAGAATCCAAATTAAAGTCTTTGAAATAGTTCAGGTCAGTTTCAAACTTGAACCTACCTATTAAGGACATATTTTCGTTATTGAACCTATAATGTGTTTGATCCGCACTTGGCAGCCTAAAGTAAGTTTATATATAATGAGACGTATTATTATTATATAAATAATATGATGGACCATTTTTTACAAAATTTAAGTTTTTGAGGAAATTGATTTAACTTTATTATTTAATAAAAGTAAATCAAGCATAGTTTTGAAATTGACATGAGACACATTCCCATGCTCTCTGGACATAGTACCAAATCCATGCTCAAGCACAAATTGACTTGACTAGGGACCCAGTTTGCCAAGCCGAAACATAACTTACCATAAGGTACGATGTTGAGCTTTGCCTGGAGCACAAGGCAAAATTGTACTCAAGGAACGGTTCCGAACCCAAGCCTAAGCATGACCGGACCCATCC
The DNA here is from genome assembly GCF_054855325.1 of Carica papaya. NCBI lineage: Eukaryota > Viridiplantae > Streptophyta > Magnoliopsida > Brassicales > Caricaceae > Carica > Carica papaya. The sequence goes on from NC_142309.1 coordinate 29,529,665, forward strand.
CCACATGAGTTTGGCATAACCAGCCTATGACGCAAGTTTTCATTTGGGAAAGTTACAAAGGTTCCTGAGAAAAGAAAAAAAAAAGGAAGTGTCATTCTAATGAAGTATAAGAATATTTTTCTTTTAGATGAAATCTAGGATATGGTTGTATAAATTGCTTAATAGTCTTAATCTACAAATTTTATCTCACATCTTAGTATCTAAAAGTCAGACAGCGTCATCAGGGGTAGTAAAAAATTTCCCGACCCAACAAATCTGAACCAAACCATTGAAATTTGTTTTCAGTTTCTAACCAAAATCAAACAGGTGCTGGATGGTTTTTGTCGGTTTTTTTTTTTTAACCATACCGAGTGGGTTGTATTCGGGTTTGGAAGCAAAAATTTGTCCGAATCCAATCAGGTATTATATATAATTTATTATGTTTTTTTAATATATCGTATTTTATTTACTAAAATATAGTTTACTATATGTTATTAATGTACTTTAATATGTAATATATTGTTAACGTATAGATATAAAATATTTTAGTTTTATATATGGGGCAGAGGGAATCAATTTTAATCCAAAATTTTATTGGGTTGAACTACATGTCAATTTTGTAAACCTGTCTCCGATCAGGGGTGAATTCAAGTTATTTTATTTCATGGATTGATTAGGTTTGGATTTGGGCGAAATCCATCCGAATCCAACCCTTTATCATCCCTATTTACCATTATTTTAGTGTATAATTTTAGAAAATTTAAAAAACAAAAGTTGTAATTAATGCTAAATCTGCTAAAAATGTTACATAAATTGTAGCAAAATTGAGAGTAGTTAGTGCTTTCTCTCACTAATTAAAAGTAGATTAGTTTTTATGTAAGACCATATTTTGTCTATATTAAAGTTTCTGTACCTTTTTTATCAACATCTTAAGAAAATAGGGACAAAATATTTTATTTGACATACCATGAACTGACTTGATATAACTATATAATTCGATGATATTTTGTCATTTTTATTATTGTCCTTGTGATTTGGGCGAAGGACTATTCTTAATTTTAGGACAACTATGGTACATCCTGATCAGGGCTAGAGGTAGGGGTATAGTCCCAAATCTGGGCCAGAGGAATTAGGATGACCTGACTCATGACAGTACTCTGGACCTGATTTGGCGCAAAGCAATTGCAAATCAGTATCACTATCCCAAATTAGAATCTGAAGTCACATTGTGACTTTTTTTTTTTTTTTTTTGAAATAAGAAGTCACATTTGACTTAACTGTTGGTTACCATTGAAGTCGTTAAAAACAAGCCTTAAGTCCTTGTTGCCAATAACAAAAACCGACTTGAGACTATAGAGTCAATATATATATATATATAGCTGCACTGACTCATTTTGTAAGGGTACCATTTAATTCATTTCTATTTCTTCAAAGCTTTCTACATTGTGTTTGATCATGGATCCCATAAATCATGTGTATTGAAATAATTTAATTGCACGTGACAGCTCCCACCAGAAATGCAGCAGCAATTGGTTCAGTTGCCAGCTGATCTAGTTGGAAGGTTGATTTCCCGTGCTGCTGCTAGGACTATCCGCAGGATGTTCTTGTGAACATCCACTACAATCAACTTTTGGTATCTCCACAAATTTTTGATGGAACACAGCATATACAACATATTCATCTTGCATTTAAAGTTTCTTTTACTCGAGTTAAATTATCTTCCTATTAGAATTCTTAACCTAACATTTCACAAGGTGCGAAAAAAGGTAACTATAAGATGTTATTTTGTATTCTTAATTTTTTTCAATTGTACAACATTCAAAATACCCGAAAGGGAAACTATACAATTAGTGTGAAATTAGATTATTAGTTGTCTCCACAAACTGCTATTTTTAAAAAACATAATTACTATCTGTGTTAAAAAAATCTAATGGTGGCCATAATTGAACCGCAGTATACTTGGAAATAACGGCGGAACTAGGATTTTGTCTTGAAGGTCATACTATATGCAATATATTGGTTCACAAAAGATGGTTGGAGTGTGGGATTGTACCACCATGCTACTAGTAAGTGAGCCGAGGTGCCGGTCTTCTAGTATCCTATACTTTTTATGCCACGAAGATAGGTCTTTGAGCAACGTTTGATAACTTTGGTTTGGCCATTTGTATGTGCATGGTAAGCGGTAGGTAGAATTAAGCGGTAGAGTAATTCTACTAAATCTGCTCCCTATACCTGAAGTAGTTCTTAAAGTGCAAATGAAGATACAAAATGCTTGTTGGCAGGGCATGTAGTTGGAAAACATTGTTGAATTGAACTTTAAGCCATTGACTTGGCAGTGTCAGGATGCTTTAAAGCCATGAAATCGGCACGTTTTGTTCAATGGTGGTCACAGACTCTTATCTCTAGCATACTCCTGCTCTTCATTCTTTAGATTTCATTTCCAGTTTGTATTAAACTCAAAATGTTCCTTTACACACTTCAGCTTATTTCCACATCATAGAATAGAAAAAAAGCGAGCAAAAGAAGAAATACAAACAAGACATATAGAGATCATTATCAGATACAGATATAGGCAAACATAGGAAGCATTTTGTGTCTGTGTTTTTTTTTTTTTGGTATATCACAAGTATTTAATCAAAAAAAATATCAATACAACTAGAATTACAATAACGATGACAGATGACAACATGCACATACAAGAACAACTGCTTTTGGTGCGCTTATTTAAAGACGTCAGGTTCGTCTGAACTCTCTGTTATAGAATAAATAAATAAATAAAAAGATAATATATTATTAATTGCAGCAAAATATATTCAATTAGAGTAGAATATATATTTAGATCAAACAATACAATTATGATGAGTTCAAATAATATCATGTCAACATCATATGCTCTCTTTATCCTTAAATTCTTTTTTAAGGATAAAGACACTACAAATCACAATGACATAGTGTTAGAAGTTGCATAGATTTTCACTGATGTCAGCATTAAAAATCTATTGATTTTTTTATTTAATAAATATTTACATATTCATCAATTTATTGATTTATAATTGTGTTTATAATTAATATTTATTGATTTATAAATATTAATTATAAACACAACTTTTAAACGAAAATATACAAGAGTACAATTTAACTCGAACTCGCTATATCTTACAAAAAAAAAAGAACATATCAACTACTCAATTAAGTGACGGTTAATATTTCGTAAATAATTTAACATTTATGATAGTCGAAGCGAACGGAAGATGTTAATTATTATAATCGTTTAATTATTTATATACTGTAATACCGTAAGCATAGATGATATTATTTGCATGGTACTACACCAAATGCATCATTAACGACAATAGTTTTCATAATATTGAAGGGTCACAAATGAAATCAAAAAATCATGAAATTATATTCTTCCTTGCAAGGCAGTTCACCTACCATTCAAATAACAAATTTCTTCATTCCCCTCTCAGGGTAATTTTTTTCTGCAAGGGATGATATTCATGTAAAATATGCAACTCACCTGTAGGCGGGAATCTGTAGCATCCACATGTTGATCCAAGTCATCCTGCAAAAGGAAAAAGGCTAGATTTAGAAAGGATTCAAGGAAGAAAATGTGGTGACCATCTATGGAATCTGTAACCATACAATAAGCCTATTGTGCAAGTCAAGCTCCTCATTTATTGCCAGAGCAATGTGCTTTGTGCTAATCACAGTATCCTCCAAATTCTGAAGCTCCCCATCTTGTTCTGCTAGAGAAACATACCCAAATCGACGTTCATAAAAATCCGAGAAGCAATTGAAATAAAAATTACATAAAACGAGAACAAGTTGCCTTTTATGATTTGCCTTTGAAGACCAACAAGGTCTCGATTGTCCAACCCTTTTGTTCTGCTCATGGAATCAGCCGACTTCATATCTAGCCCGAGCAAGCTCTCCCTGTCACCAAAGTTTGGCATGTTCATCGTGGAAGCCATTTGATTTGCTCTTGATCTCAAATCTAGAAGCATGGTTCTGCGACGAGTTTTCTCTTTCTCCGAGCTGTGTATCAAATATGTAAGCATTAAACAAACTTCAGATGGTAATAAAAGCTAACCAGACTAAACATTTGTATCTTACAACTATACAATACTCACACGGAGAGCTTAGCCCAAAGGGATTGCAGACAATCTAATCTAGTACCCAAAATTGTGATCTTCCTTCGAATAGCAGATTCATGACGCTGAGTTTCAGAACGTGATGCAAGGAAAGAGCTTCGTTCTGATATCATTCCATTGATGTCATCTGCAAGTCTGAGTGCTACATTATATTCTTTCATCCACGAGTCTGGAGAAGATGCCATTAGCCCACAATATAACTCAGGCCTGCCGAATTAAACGTTGGTATGAGTGACAACCGGCACCTAACACAACTTCCATTAAAATAACAAAATGAGGAGATCAAAAGAAAGTTAGATCCAGAGGAGGTAAAACTTCAACCTTAATCAAAACAATTATAACTCAGTTTAATCAAAAATTAAGAAATAATTAGCCTCAAATCAAATGAAAGTTAAATTCAAGCTTTACATTAATAAATTGAAGCTGAAAATTGAACCAACTTCTTTTCAGTATCAACCGAAATAAACAATAAGAAACTGTGAATCCAAACAGTATACATATACATATACACACACAGAAACATATATCTAAGATGAGAGCTAAAATCAAAGGGATGCAAAAAGTCATGATCCATACGCACACTCAAAGAACTTGAGCGAAGATTAAGAACTGAAATTAAAGGGATGCAAAAAGTCATGATCCGTACTCCATAAACACACTTAAAGGAAGAAAGAGAAATTCATAAAACATGAAAACTAAAATCAAATGGATGCAAAATTCATGATCCATACATTAAAATCTGTTGGCCCGTTGGCTGTGTGTGTGCGTGGACAGAAACAGAGAAACTGGAAAACAGAAAAACAGAGAGGAGAGAAGAAGAAGAAAAAGAAATATGTGAGGCTTGAATCTACTGCTTCTCCATTGAAAAAACAAAAGAAAAAAAAAAAAGCTTAAGTACTTCCATGCTATCCGTGACATCTAATATAATCCAAATACAAGAAAAATATACTTCATGAATAGCTGAAGTAATTCTGAAAATCCATAAACATACTAAAAACTGGCTTGTTCACTGTAACAAGCTTCACACAACATATTATTCCATACTAAAACCAGAGTTGAGGACAAAACACCGATTGCTGATTAGATATTAAACAAACTAAAAATCGCGATCACTGAGAAATTAATCAAATTACTTACCTATTCTTTCAAGAAAAACAAAACAAAAGAACAAAATGAGAGAGATTTGAAGCTTAAAATGGCGTCGAAATCACGGAGCAACAAGCCAAAACGCCGCCGTCAACAGGGCGGTAAGCAGTGGCGATGGCTTTTTCCTCCGTGGTTATTCACATGGTGCTGGAAAGGAAACTTCATATAAAGATGAAATTTAAAATATAAGACGCAATTTTTTTTTTTCAGATAAATAAATCGATTAACTTCGGAGAAATTAATTAATTAATTAATTAAAACATTTGAGATATAAAATTATAATATAAAATAAAATCTTCTATCACTAAATATAATAAATTTAGAATTAGAGATTCATCAGTATTGTTATAATAATCAGTAAATAAATATTTATTTATAATATTAAATAAAAAATAATATATCTCAAAATAAATGCAAAATTTCTTCGAAAATATTTTAAATAAAAAAACAGTATCAAAAGTTTTGATTTTTAAGATTTATGAGGTAAAAAAAATTATGTAATTATATCTAATGTAATTATAACATTTTTTTTTAATTTACTGATTAAAAATTGAATATCACGCCTAATATTCATGATTAATTACACAAAATATGTTTAAATAATCAAATATAATATTTTATAATTCGTTACACTTTTTTACTTTGGCCTTATGACTTAGCAAAAGAAAAACACACCATTTGATTATATATATATATATATATATATATATAGTGCTGATTTTTAGTTTTTATTTAGAGATTTTCACATATAACATATGGGTTAAGCTATACTAAAAAGACTATATTTATATATATATATATATATATATGTGTGTGTGTGTGTGTGAAGTGTAGTAAGCATGAATTTATTCAAGGACCCAACATGCATTATAAATCTTAATTATATATTGTTGATTATATATTTTTTTCTCTTAATTATTATTTTGTTTTCATATGTGTATCATTAATTTTAATTTAGAAATACTAATGTGTATTTTTATTAAATAAAGATTGATTAACTATCAAATTAAATTTTTAATTAACATACATAAGATGAAAAAATACTCTCTTAAGTCTCGTTATAAAGCTAATAACTTTAAATCTTTGTAGTTTTATTATAAAGCTAATTACTTGAACTTTTAAATCTTATCTCTCAACTCTCATCTCAAAAAACAAAAAACAACAAAAAAAAGAAGCCAAATCTTTTTATGAAGCTTAAACTCCATAGTTCATAATTAGTTCATCATGGTGAAGTACATTCAATTGAATTTTTTTCAAGTGGAATTAATTTACAAGTTTAGTCTTACTTTAATTAATTTCATATATAATTCTATGTGAAATTGAACTTTAGTACAATTTACAAGCACTCAACATATATATATATATAGGTAGATAAATTTCACAACATTTCCAAATGTCTTTGCAAACATAGTATAAAAACTAAGATTCCATTGAAAATGAATTCTAATAATTTATTGGGCAGAATGACGAAATAAATTAGAGACTAATTTATCTATTCTTATTCTGATTCTGGAAAGTCGTAAATTAACTTAAAATCGAAATAAATATTGAAGGAGGAAATATTCGTCCGTAAAAAATTTATTTTATTAAATTGATCAATTTTGATCGATTCAATATAATAAAATAAAAAAGGTCAAACAAAATAACGATTGGTTATAACATTATAACTCCAATAAAAATGACATTATATTATTCGTAAACAGAATTCAAAAATGAATTCTATTTCCAAAAAAAAGTTGTACAAATTTAAAATGGATTAGATAAAATTTCAAAGAGTCAACTTTCTAGAAAAGTTCATGTTAATAGCAGAAAACTCTTGCAGTTCTTCATCCAATAAAAAAAGATTCATTGACAAAAAAGAACCTGTTTGTCTTTGTCTTTGTCTTCTTCCATCCCTTCCAAGGAAACAAGATGGAATGATAAAGTAACAAAGTTGAACTAAAAGAAATGGCAATTAGATACAAATCAATTAAGACTAACAAAAAGAGAAGATGGCAACAATGAGTATAACATACAATAGGGCAGTTTAAGACTAACGCTGAAAGCAATGTCGGTCGTAAGTAACTTCATCCTGAAAAATTTGATACTGGTACTTAAAGCAGGTAATAAGAAAACTCGATGCATGGGAAAAATCTGTGGAAAATAAGAAAAGATTACACAAAATTTCTTTTTTCTTTTCCCTTTCTTACTAATTCTTTTGCATATTCTACTAAGAGGCGCATGAATGTTACATGATTGGTACAACTGCATGTGCTTATCAGATTCAGATATGGAACTTAGATCATTCTACAAGCATTTAGATAAGGGTATTGAATAAATGAAAGGCCTCCATTCTTCCTACTGTAACATAGGATGATGAAGCCTCCAAATAACATAATTGTTGTGCTAATGGCTCACACCACAGCCTGCTTGTCACAATGGTTGTATCTGATCTCGCCTAAGTGCCTGTTGTAGCTGAATGACCTGTTGGCGTTGTTCTGGGGGCAGGGAATTCAACTGCTCTGGTGTTAGGTTTAGCACTTGTTGCAATAGTACAGAGTCTACATCAGGTGGAAGTGATGGCTGAAAGCAGAAACACAAGAGGCGAAGATAAAAAGAGAAATAAAGAGGAGGAATTCTGTGTTATGCATTAACCATTCGTTGTGTGGCCCTAGTAATCTATATCTAATGTGGCGTCATCAGGTGGCAGACTGCCTTCCCAAGGCATGGGCAAATAAAATCGTAATCATATGCCCAAAATCTTATGCGCAAATAAAATTTTCCAGTCCAGGCATTGTCCACAAGAGGATGCATTTTCCAATGGAAAACCAACTAGTAAATAACTTACATGGAAACAATGAAAATAACTCACATGGAAACAGTGAATCACTAGTGGGAAGTGTTACCTGAGAAATATGTTCCTCAGAATTTTTCATTTGTTCTGCCCTAGAAGCTGGATTTACAGACAATGGACCAGCTCCATATGCTTGAGAGGGTCCAGACCCCGTAGCATTGGACACTTTCAAACCTCTTGTCACGAAAGCGGTTCCCCTTCCACCATCCGATTTGATCAGTTTTTGAGGTCGATTTTTTGGTTCTAGAGAATCACGAGCTACGCTTGTTTTCTCTAACAAGCTTGACGATATTGGTTTGCCAGGCTGTTATAAATGAAGTTAGGACTGAGAGCACATCTTAATAAGAAAACAACATTTCATTACCTGAAAACAATTAGAGAAAGGGGGGAACTGGACGTATAAATTAAACTCAAGCCACAAGTTTCTGAATATTTGTTATTATGCAACAAAGATTGATGAGAAACAAAGGGGGAAATAAGGCCAAGGAAACATAAGAAATATACACAAGCCTTCTTCCTTGGTCACAATCACACCAACCAACAGAATAAGCTTTGTAACTGTATTCTAATAAATTTAAAATCAAAGCAAGCCAATAGTATATAATCATCATTCAACTTCTCATAACCTACCATTTGCACATTCTTTTTCCTATTTACCCTTTCTGCTCTGTTATTATTAATGTCAGTTATCAGAGATGGAAACATGTAGAGAAATTATTTTGCTATAAAAAACAAGTTGAAACAGCATTTCTATATCTGCAAGCTATGAAGCCAAGGAGAATAGAAACTCTGTCCAAAGAAATATTTATCTAAAACAGAAAAAGAGAAGCACAAGGAAGGATTAACACCTGAAAGGCAGCATCAGAAAAGGGAGGGCGAGGGAAAGATGACTGTAAAGCAGCATTTGGAACAACCATGGGACTGCTATAACCTAAACTATGGACAGCAGCAACTTGTCCAGAATGTTGTAATCGAGTTTGTATTTGCTGGTTTAAAGAAGAGGAATTTGGCACAAGAACTTGCGGCCTAGGACGAGGATCAACAGCAGGAAGATTTGGAACTCCAGACGGGCCGGCCAATCCAGCTTGTTGTGGAAGTTGAATGCGAGGCTGAATTGTAGGTTGTGGAGGTGCAGAAAATTGGTTAAGAATGAGGGGGTTTTGGGGCAAAGCAGAAACTAGAACATCTTGCACCTTGGGCATCAATCCAGGCATTGACTTCTGTGCAAGTGGGGGTAGTCCAGAAAGAGTTTGAAGTGCCGACTGCTGCGACTGCTGGGCACCCTCCATTGAATTATGTGTAAGTTGACCAGGAGCCTGCCGAATGTTAGGCATCTGCAACTGCACATATTGAAAAACAGAAAACTCTTCATATCACGTACTGAGAAGAGCAGAACAAAAAGCGACATTTTAAAGAAATGAAACAAACCACTAGCGGTGTCACCATTCCAAGCATTATCTGCGCCTGTAATCAGGGTCAGAGAAATTTGCAAGATCAGACTTATTGCCTATATGTCGGAGTTAAATTTGAAAAGTAATTTCATATCAGGACATAAGTACTACTAAACATGCTACCGTTTGAAAAACAAAAGACATTAGATCCTGAGGATATAATTAGAAAAGAAATATTCTTTTTTATAAAAAAAATATATATATATTTATACACGCGTATCTCTCGAATATCAAAAGCAGAAAAAGATTGCATTAAAAATAATTAATTAATTATGAACTCATAATTGTAAATTCTTGACAGGACGACAAACCAGGAGTCAACACCTTTGCATCAGTTCAAAATTAGGGATACCGAATCCCTAACCATTTTTGGATACCAGCCTGCTAGATATCCAGCCAGTGGTGGGTAGATACCTTTAGCTCAGCTCTGGGATTGGAATGGTATCCATGCAGCTCAGAGCATGAAAAATCTGATTTCTTTCATTCCTCATTTGGACTAATATGGCAAGAAAGAAATAGAAGGGTTTTTGAGGATTTTGTATCTAATTCTTCTAGAACGGTCCCAAACCTGACATATTTTGTTCAAAGGGCATTCCCTCCAAAATGGAGATGATCTTGGGTACCTCATAGATGATTTGCTTCATGCATCTTGCAGACGGGCAGCACCCATGGGCGGGTGCCTATGTTTATAGATTTTATCTTTTTCTCTAGAAAGATTAAATTTCTGTAGATGACTCCGGAAATTTAATACGAAGTAACCCCAAGCAGAGTACAAATTCTCATCAGGTTGTTACGGTATTAAGTTTTTGAAAAGGAATAGACAAACACACAGATCAACAGTCACACAGATCTAATAGGAGATTAGTCTACAAGCAAAATGTGGATCATCCAACTGGTACTGGGAGCTACTTATATTTTATAAGCTTATCAATTAGAGAGGGGATAACCTTTTCCCGTCATCATCCCAATCTCCATATCCAGCGATCAGTGGCCGGTATATTGTCAAAAGATATTCCATAACCACCTTTAAGAGTCATTCTAAGTATCCAAAGATTCCTCTGAATATGCCAATCATTGTGAACCAACAATTCACTGTTCCAAATGTATAGTAATTATGTTATCATCTAGTCCAAGAAACCATATTTTTTCCTTTTTTAGAAAACATATAAGCTTGCTGAAATTTGAAGAGAAAAGAAAAGTGTTCTCTTCATTCCTCGAACCTGGCACCTGTCCTATTTAGCCAGATGTACTGAAACTTATTCATCATATTAGGTTGGGGGAGAAGCAAATGACAAGGCAAGCACCAGATGTCTATGTCAGGAGGGGAGAGAGAGAGAGTTCTCATCAGATGAAAAGTGAGAAGCAAAATGTGAACAGTTTCACTAACTTATAAGTGAAAGATATCATCAATGATGATCTAAAACCATCCAAAGCAAATGCTTGATTAATAAAAACTATGAGCAATTTAAACTTATAGAAATAAACTTTATTTCTCCAAATAGATATTCTTGCTCTACCAATTCAATTTCTTTCTCCATTTCAGTTTTTTTACTAAAAATTTCAGTTGGTAAGATATGTGATGCATATGTGAAATATTTATACGCCAAATCAAGACATACAATGGAAACTAAAAAATAAGCATTGCTAGCGTCCACATTACTCAAAAATTAGAGTTTTGGCTATAGAAGCTTCAAAGCAAACTAAGAAAGAAATGTTCTCAACACAGACCAATGGGCATATAGTAGATGGAATATAACCCATAGGAAAAGTTATTACTAACAAGAACAAATAAAATCTTTCAGTGCCAGAGAAACATTACATGACAGGAAGGTGTACCTGGAAAAGAGCTTTTAGCAACTGAGGCCTTGCAAGCAACAGCTGGCGAGCTTGCTCTTTATTCCGTGTAGCCATTATCTGCCATCAGAAGAAACAAGTGAATATCCCATTATTTAAAACAACTAATAAGAAGTCAAGTTTTTTCAAGTGAATGCCTTCAACTCAGACATAATTTCATTGAGCTGACTCCTAGACATTTTGGCAAGATGCAGAGTTAAGGGATCACTGGTTGGTGCCAACGGATTCTGCAAACCATTTTGATTAGGCTGCAAACTGGACTGGGCACCACCAAGAGCACCTGCCATAACATTTGCAGCAGTTATGGCTATATGGAGACCAATTGGCTGATGATTAGCAGATTCCCCAGAGAATGCAGAGCCTCCAAGTTGTTTTTGAGAATCTGCAATATATCATTTGGATTAGGAAAGATTATTTCAATTAATATAGATATATATGTACACACATCAGGTTATCTTCGTGCGAGTAAAGAAAGGTCAAAGAACAAACTCCTTGGAGAACAAACAAAACTAACCAGAATTGGCAACCAGTCCAGGCCCACCACGACCCTGCAAGAGAATGAAAGCTAAGTTCTAAAAGTGAAAGCTGATACTCAATACAACTAACATTCCCATGATTGATTATCAAAGCCAGAAGATAATGAAATGACATCAAAAGCAAACACTGATCCAGGAAATAAAATAAATCTGTAATGTGTTAGTGCATGTGCATGCACACATCTGCATTTCTAAAAACTTGCCCAAAGCCTCAGCAGTCAGCTAGATGACCAAGTTCTGTGCAGAAGCAAGACCGAGAGCACATACTAAATCTAAATTGAAAAGGCAAATTTGAGAGCAAGCTAAATACAGTAAAGCCTACATAAAATTTAAATTAACATGTCTCTAACAGGAAAGGAAAAGGAAAATCTGCCTAACAGGAAATTAAGTTTCACCTGTTCTCGATTCCTGTCGGCACCTTTGTCATTTTCAGCAAAATCAACTCGTAATTGCCGGCCATTGATCTCATAACCCTGAAGATTACGACGAGCACTTAGAGCAGTCTCTTCGTCCTTATACTCACAGAATCCATAACCTTTTGGTTTCCCAGTTTCTCTATCAATAACTAATCTGAAACATGAGAAGACAAATCCTATGAAGAAACCTATAAAGAAAATGGAGAATTACAACAAGAAACAAAATAATTCCCCCATGCATAACTTATTCCACCTCTGTGCCTCACATTTTGTTCAAAAATTTTAATCATTTTGAACTTAATCTATCAAATGAAGAGAAACTATAGAGATGATACTTTTCTGGGTTGATCTGGATTTGGCATCAGGTTCCAGAATTTCATTCTCTTCATGAGGCAGTGATTGGAATTACAGGCAACCAGGCATATATGCATCTGATAGCCCACAAACTAAATAGTCATAAGTAGATTTTTTAAGAAGAAGAAGAAGAATAAAAAAAAACCTAAGTATGCCAAAGCAGGATTATCTAAAACTGAAGGATACCTATTGAACATGCATTGCGCTAGTCTTCCCTTCCAGCACAGCTGCCTTTCTATTTACCATACAATAGGAGGTCTCATCCAAAAGAAGATGTTCTATTAAGAATTGAAGATTCAAATTTTTGAAACACCTCACCGACAAGCCAAGCTCTCTCTTTTATGCCTGTCTCTAGTCTCAACAACCCTTTATCAAGTGAAGGATACCATCTCCCTTTCAATGCCTTTCTCGATGTGGTATAAGTTTGATTTTAGCAACCTTTTACCAAAATGTATTAAATGTTGCTAACATAGCTTATTATCCGTTTTGTCTAAGTTCACGAGAAACAGTAAGTAAACATATAGAAATTTCCAACAATAAGTGTAACGCCACATGCCCATTATCCAAAAATGTTAGTTGTTGCAGCTTTCTTTAGCATCACTAGACCGTAACTATCAGAAAGAGCTCCCTATTGCCCCACCAATCCACAAAGTGCAATGTTAGAGACCAAAACTATCAACAAGAAGAATATAATATCTTGTGGCTTAGGGCTTAAATGGAAAACTTGCGATGTAGAGCAATGACCTCAGTATTTTTGACGAATTAAACTGCTAAAGAAGCCTCTTCGGCTCTCCCTCTAATGCATATTTTACATATTAAATATCTGCATACATGGAATGTAATAAATACAGCAGATGCTCATACTTGATCTTAATTTGTCAGAAAATTTGGTACTTATCATAATTAAAATCAATGAACAAGTTTGTATATTAAGACTTCAAAATTCCAATTAAAAATTCGCAACGGGTTTAGTCAGCTTAGTTTCAACAGTTCAATCCAGTGCACTTCCAACTTACATTTAACAACTTGCAATAATATAAACCTAAAGTCGAACAACCTTTTATCAAACCCCATCGCAAAACAGGTATAGTATATAGCTCAAATAGACAATATAAGATTATCATTGAATCACTGAATAGAGTAATTGAGTCAAATATTTCCTTCAAATCCTCAAACTACCTCTGTGTGTATATGCATATGAAAATGCTCCATAGTTTTCAATTAAATTTATTTCATACAACAATAGTACTGTAGGTTTTCATTAATCTAAAACAGCCTGTTGCAACTTGAAAATCAAAAGACTAGAAGTTTTTATTGTATCCGCAGTTCCAGATGTGAAATAGATTTCAAGACATCTTATTCTAGGGTTTTCTATAGACAGAAGTATAGAGACTGTAATTCACGAATTAAATTGAAAAAAGACCGACCTGAAGGAGACAACAGGCCCAACCTCCCTGCAGATCTCGATCAGCTGTTCCTCAGTAGCATCATAAGGTATATTCCCAACTGCGGCGAAAAAGAGTAGAACAAAACAAACATCATAAACACGACAATCAAAACTATAAAAATAATTTTATCGAATTTCCAAAAAACCGCTTAAATTTTTCAAATTCTGAATGCTGGGAGAAATTATGAATCCAATACAGCCATGCGAGATTTTCAAGACACGTGTTTCTCTTCTTCTCCACGATTTCTTAGAAACCAAAAAGAGAAAACTTGCGAATTTACATATAAATCTGATATATGTATTTGAAACGATAGAGAGAGAGAATGAGACCAAAAACGCAGCGGTGTTGAGAAGAGGATGCCATGAATCAATAGAAGAAGAAGGTGAAGCAATGCTCCATCTTCTTCCTCCTCCACATCGCTATCCTGTTTTTCACCTTCTCCTTCTTGTTGTTGTTGTTGTTTGACTGATACGGCTCCCTCTTTCCGCGAAGTAGGTATATATATATAAATGTATAGGCTTTAGCAGGCAGTATAGGTGTATGAAGAGAGAGGTTTTGGCAGAAATTTCTCCTGCGTAAATGACTGGATATTATTTGCTTTCCAGACTACAGAGTCTTCACCGTCGTTCTCCCTCTCTCACAAAACCCAGGCAGCAACAGAGTGATAGAAATTTGGAAGATCCACTTCAATCCAATTCTCCGCTACAAATCTCCCACTTTTTCCCGTCTCACCGTCGGGCTTTCGGTTCCGGTGAAGATTTCGTTTCGAATAATCGACTTTTATAGAAATTTTAGGTTATATATGGATTATGATTATTATCGATATACTTCCAAATAATCATAATCATGAGAATCAACAGAATTAATGATTCGATCATCCAAAAAATCTATAGATTAATAACTTTAATGTTTACTTTCATGGTCGTTTCAGGTTTTTCGATTTCTTTCTGTTTATAAAATTTTAATATATAATTAAAAAATGATTATTTAATAAAAATTACACACACACAAAAATGCATTTTTATATAATCTAAAAGTCATAATAATTAAATATTAATATTTTATAAACTTAATAAAAATAATTACTTAATTCATGCATGCATGATAATTAATAACATTAAGAAGAAAATATTGACAGTTAATAATTCTTGTTGTTGTAATTTTTAAAACAAAAAATTCAAACCCAAATTAGCAATAAAATATTTAACGTAAAGGGTTAAATTAATAATTTACCCTTTTCAATTTTACAGAAAATTATAATAATAATAATAAGTATTTCATCAGTTATATACCACACACAATATAACTGTAATAATATATATATATACACATACATTGCTCAGTTATGAACAATAAGATATTCATATAACAACAGGAGCCTACTCAAGGTGGAAACTTCATCCTTTGCAGTTTACATTTCCATCCCTCCTAAGTAAACTAAATGTAAAATCTTCAAAATTTCTCAACCTATTTCATCAAATTAAGACCAGATCACTCAGTTAAAGATTCCCAGGAAACAGTAATCCCAGAACTTCCCATCTATCATGAGAAGATGGATCTTCCCGAGACTCTTACTGTTCCGATAAACATCCAGAAAATGGCACAGAACGCTCCTAAAATTGATAATAAAAACAAACCCCTACTTCTGCCTGTGCTCCTTACAGTTGCAGCATCGTTACCCGCGGCAACATTCGCGTTCCTATTATTTAATCTGACCCGACTAAAGCTAGACATTCTCTCAAAGGCTCGATTGACCAGAGGACTCTCCGCAGCAGACGCAGGAGTTGTAGGTATTGATTCCACAAACGCCCATAGTGCTGAAGAAAACTTACTGGTTGCACCTCGTCCCTCCTTATCATCTTCTCCTTTACTTACTTCAGCAGGCGAACCTTTGGAATCATAAGACAAACCTAAGCATGACGAAAATTACCATTATCAGCCAAAAGAAAAACTAAAAAAATAGACATTTTGAAATCTTCAAACTGGGGACGCATGAAGTAACAGAGAATTTGGGGAATGCCAACATTCCAATTGTTTGAAGTAAGAAGATAACAAAAAGTACTTGTACATGAAAGAGCTCTTGAAGGTAGCTTAATTTCCCTTCACCAGAAAGCCTTTTGGCCACTTGGACAATGCATGTCAACCAAACCATCCATCCGATCAAGAGTTCCATGTGGATGGACTGAGAGGACAGCAACTTTGTCCAAAACAGAAAAATAACTTTGGTAAAGTTCAATTAAGTAGATGAGAAAATGCATCAGCTTTGAAGCCTGCATCAATTTATGTACCTGAAGCCGGAAGAGAGAAAGTTCCATGACCTGATTCTGCTTGGGTAAAGATTCTAGTATTCTGTTCATCGACCCACAAATCACCAAACAAATTCGGCTGCATCTGATAATCAAGCTGGTCTACTGCAAACTGAGGTTGAAACTGGAAATCAACCTGGTTTGTTACCGGATGAGATTGCACCTGGTGATCAACCTGGTTTCCTACTGAATGCGCCTGAAAGTGGTAATCAACCTGGTCCACTGCATGCCACTGCCCCTGGTGACCAAGTGGGTTTATTACTGATTGGGATTGAAATTCGCAATCAACCTGCTGACCAAGCTGGCTAGCCAAATTGTTATCCGAGTTATTAATATATGAGTGTGAAATTGTTTCCTGATCAATAGGGGCCATGTCTTGAAGAAACATGGCAGCATCATGGTAGAGGTCAAGCTCACTTAGGCCATCCAGAAAGTTATCCATAGAAGGTTGTTCAGCACTCGAGAAGGTAGGTTCAGGACCCAGAAGATCATCAATTTCCAAGAAATCCTCCTCCTCACATATCTGAGGTGCTGGTTTGCAAGTTTTGGTAGCCGATGTGACCTCGGGCACCTCATTCGACTGCAACTTTGAGGTTGCTGACTGGGTGAAGTCAAAGTTGACATGCATATCATATTGCTGACTACTAGGGGCAAAAGTATTAACTGGCTCTGGGAGGATTACCCCCCTTGATGATGGATGCACCAAAGTACTTTGTGCGTCTTCTTCATCAATCTATAAGAATTAAACCATATACATCAGTCAAGAACTATTCCCCAAGTGATATATATATATATGTGTGTGTGTGTGTGTGTGTATCTATATACATAAGACGAGAAATGCAATACCACAATATTCTAGATAGTTGGAAAATCCCTTAAATGGCCATTCCTTCTCAGTCAATTAAAGGATCTACTTTCATTATTCTTTTCAAAACAGATACACGTGACCTAAGCCACCCTATTTTTGGCACCATTTTCCAGCGATTAACCATCCAACATTACAGACAACTATTTGAACTTTTTTACTTTTCTTCTTCCAATTACTAGAACAACAGAAAGGAAAGAAAACCAACCTGGGGTAGTGCATAAGAATAATTGAAGATTTGGGGCTGAGAGAATGCAGGTCCATCTGCCATTCGCCTCATGAACTCCTCAATATCATCGTCTGCTGAAGAATTGACATGACTGTTAACTCCTATACTATCAACTGGAGCAATTTCTTTAGCTTGCTTTGTTAGAGCCTCTGATTCAGCAGGGATACTTTCATGTACACATTCATCTTCGGCCCAGTCCTCTTCTTTAAATGGTGCTCCATACTGTTCACCATTTTTAGGACCAGGTCCACTTTTCTTGTAAACCTTATAAAGAGCATAATAATCCTGCAAGAAGCTGATAGATAAGGAACAAAGATACAGGGGGAAAAAACAATAAAAAAGTAATCAACTACTGAGCTGCATACCTTTACGTTCTGGCATCTCTTCAGCTCCTCTTCATCCATCGTATATTCATGCATCACCCAGTCGGTTCTTGCCCCATTAGGTGCTCGGCCTCTATAAAAAACGAGTGTCTTTTTTACTCCAGCTGACCTGGAATTACACATTACATTGCGATCCTTTCCTGTTGCTTTCCAGTACCCGTTTCTGGTTGCACGGTTTGACCTTCCACCATTAGGGTACTTCCTATCCCTTGGACTGAAAAAGAACCACTGACGATCTCCAGTCTTCAATATAGATTGACCTGCACATAATTTTTGTTGGCAAGCTAATTTTACAATCAAACACGACATGTAGATGGTAAACACTAAAATACATTAAAAACCAGAATATCTTTTACTGCCAAAACTTAAAAACAAATATTCTTTCTGAACAAGAAGGAAATCCAAACAGCATCCAAGATGGGAACAAAAAGAAAACATAGGATGGACAAGCCAAGGGTTGGTAAATATCAATAAGATTACTGAAATCCTTGCAAATGGAAAAAGGATGACTCTTAATCAAAAACCTAGGGACTAGAACCATAAATCTTTGGCAAAGGTAGACTCTATGCCCTCAATTTTTATTTTTATTTTGGTTTCTTTTCCACCAGTCTTTACTTCATCTAGAAACCTGACACTTTAAGCCACTTGTTTCCAAATTTGAGTGGACATAGTCCCCAACTAAGTCCACTAGGATCCATACATATAGGGCAATGATCCAAAATAGCAAATTGCAGGAGTTTTTGCATCAAGTCCAGCACATGAAGGAAGCAGACAAAATGAAGCAATCTATTCTAGACAAAATGAGCCAATCCCTAGGGATGGCCAAGTCCATCTATGCCTTGTTATAGGTAGATCCAGTCAATTGAATCTATGCATAATCCCACGAACTCTTCCACATGCAACGAGAGCAATTCTCCCCAGAGGGATCATACCCATTACTACTCTTGGGTTCCTCTATGTCTTCCCACAGCTTCTCCCTCTTCCTCCCCCCCTCTCCTCTACCATAGACACCATTAATCACTCAATACCACCAATTTGCTCTACATATTTACTGCACATCTCTTGGCTCTCCCTTTCATAACTGTCTTCAAGTTCCATTATGCACTCATTCTATAAGACCATGATACCTCCTGCACCGCCATTAACGAGAAAGTCCCTCCAACCTACCTCCCACATTCCAGATACTATAGGCCAACTAGTTCAAGAACATCTCCTACTTTCTTGGAAACAAATAACATCCAGTTTCCGTCTAGACAAGCAACGTATACTACCACCTGTTGATTTGGATAATATCATTCTCCCCATGTTCCAAGAAATGATTTTGTTGAGATGATTTTGTTTAACATAGTAAAATTGTTGCCAACGCGCCCCTGATTAGCCTTTGTTCTCTACTATTCTTATCATAATTGACAGAGGTATTTCCTCAGTTTTCATTTCTTATTCACCCTATATTTGCTCTTTGCTACAGACTTCAGCATTTTGATTTTACTTTTCTTCCCTCTTCATCCTTCAATTACTCTGAACAGTTCTTACGCTTGCTTTTCAAACCCCTCAAAGCTCACACCCCACATTCTACTAATTCTATGGATATTGTTTAGGACCCATTTTGAAGTCTCATCCTTTTC
The DNA here is from genome assembly GCF_054855325.1 of Carica papaya. NCBI lineage: Eukaryota > Viridiplantae > Streptophyta > Magnoliopsida > Brassicales > Caricaceae > Carica > Carica papaya. The sequence goes on from NC_142309.1 coordinate 29,549,244, forward strand.
GGTCTTCTCACACTCTTTTCTCTACACCACAACCACTGCTCGGTCGTCCTTCCTATTATCCTCACTGATTTTTATCCATTCTTATGATTCCTCACCATCTTTACTCCTATTAACAGCAGAATCACTTCATCTCCTCTGCCCAAGCCATGCAAATTTGACCTAGATTCCAAGCCACCCCTCACCACCAATTAAACAACACCTTTTTTTCTGAGAAAGCTTCCCAAAACTGCCAACTATACTCCCTCGGCCGGTCATTTGCAGCTTTTTTCTGATCTTTAGGCCTCCCAAGGGTTTCTCCACCCGGGCTTTGGGCTTTCTTTTACACAAGATCTGGTTTTCTTGATTTGACCGATTTCCTTTTCTCCAAAGTTGATAATCTTGGTCAATAATTGACTTGGGCTTGCTTATCAGGGGACCATTCTGCATGTTGATCACTCAAGCTCAAAAAAAAACCCAACCGGTTTACCCAAGAGAAATTAGGCTTCAATTGGGAGGCTATTTGAAATTTGAAATTTGCCCAATCCGCCTCAAACTCAAATCTCTCCTCAAGCTGACTTCTCTCACCTCTGCACCCTTCGCTGCCCAAGCAAAAGATCTCTCCAAAACATTCTGCAAACTCATGTCTATAGAAAATATCAAGCAAAATCTTGCAGTTGGAGCATGAGATGTTGACGTCTACCTTCCTGCTAAAGTTGCCTTCGATTCCCCTTCATCCAAATTCTTACGCAATTTTGTCTTTGGCTTCTGTGGAGGATTGAAAACCTCTCCTGTGACTTCACATACCGCCAACAACAGCCTCCACCATCCACTCACCTCTGGCCCATCAAGAATATAAATCCTCCTATTCTTTCCCCCCCACCTCCGTGATGACTATGTAACTTCCCCTCCATTAGTGCCAAACACCACCTGCAAAGAATGTTGTCTTCCCACCATGCTTCCAAGCCAAAAGCCTCTTCCTTCTCTCCAATAGAATCACTAGGTTCTAAGCAACTCATCAACCTCCTCTCCATAAACTTATGCCATCAACCCTCAAACCCAAAGCAGGATGTCAAATGTCTTCCCCTCTAATAACCAGGAATCTCTTGAAGGGAAAGACCAACATAGAGAAAAGAAAAACGTGTACCAACCAACAGTGGTTGGCCTGGAACCAAATTTCCTACTGCTGAAAGCTTGTTGGGAGGAGAAAAAAGAGAAGAGCAATTAAGATTGAGCATATAATAGGTTGGCATTATATACATATTAATTCATGTTTATATCCTCGTACTTTGATATTGATCCACTAAATTACAGCATGGTCTAAAACTGAAACTGTTAGGCATGAGAATTTTTTTGCCATGGACCTGTAAAAAGCAATTATGTCAACCAAAAGCCAGATCATCCGTAAAGAAACAATGGGGAACAACAGGACAAAAAAGAACAGTCAGATCCAAAAACTGACTCTGTTCTTAACAAAGCAATATCTAAAATCTGCCGCGAGAATTCTAGCTATTGCTGCTTTATTCTAAGAACACAAAATCTTAAAATTTACCCTGAGAATTCTGGTAACCAAGCCAATCAAAGATAGACCAATATTCAACAAGAAAACACCTCACCAAAAACAAGATAATGCAGCTACACAAAAGCTAAGACAATCAACACAACGAATATTTTGCAAACGATCCAGGCCAAAATACAAACAATTCTTACTACACTGAATCACTTTGAAAACCATGAAGAGCAGAAAGGATACTAAAATAACCAAAGGGAAAACAAACAATTCAATCACAGTACAAAGAAGTCAACGCCCACCACCAACTACCGCCCCGGAAGGGAGAAAGAACACTCCCGGATTAAACAAAATCTATAGGTTAGTAAATCCTTTCCCCTCAATGTCCAGATGCATTGCAATCAACCAATCAGATCAGAACCACGCAACTAAAATAAATGAACAGCCAATTTGACCATATCAAAGAGCAAGTCAACGGCCCAAAACCTCCCTGTACCTCCCTATAACAAAATCAGTGTTAGTCAAATCATCAACATCCAATCGTATCCGAAACCAGTCGACAACCCTAAAGACAAGTAAAGCGATCTAATAATCAAGTCAACGCACCAGACACCCAATACACACAAAAGAACCAAACAATAAACTGGATTAAGAAAAAGTACCAGGCAGTTCCTCAGGATCCCACTTATACACGTCGGTCTCGCCGATGATATCGAGTTTGAGCCTTTTCTTGCAGATCTTCCTCTTCAGATAATACAGGACCAACTCTTCATCAGTTGGGTGGAATCGAAATCCAGGCGGCCACTGATCCTTGTCGTCGACGAAACCCGAATCCGACGTCACCTTCATCTCCGACCGAGTGACGTTAAATATTCAACCGATCCCCCGAAGAAAATAATACCCAACGAAAAGAGAGCGCTACCAATAAACAACTAAGGGGGAGATTGTTAGGGTGAAGGTAGAAGAGAAAGAACAAGAAAATAAAGGAACATGTACTACATGATAGGGAAAAGGTAAAAAGGATTGTTAGGGTTTGCTCTAACAACCCACAGAGGAAAGATTGAGATGAGCTTCTTTTCTATGATTATCTGCGAGAAGCGAGAGGGTTTCGGAAGGAGAGCAATAGCAGTCAAAGAAGAAATGTGAAGGATAAGAGAAACCGGGGGCAGGGGGGGTTTAGTAAGAAGAACGGACATGAAAGTTCTGCGAAGTTCAGATAATTAGTGGAGAAATAATAATTTTCAAGGAAAGGTGAGGTGGCATCGTATCATTGGTCAGCGGCGTCAGCGAGTACAATTGCGAGTAAGGAAGAGTGGGATTTTTGCCTTTGTGGATTTATGGTTTGGAGTGAAAGCCGAATTACTTTTTAAAGTTTTGTTGTATTTATAGTTCAAATCTTGCAAATGAAATCTGATTTTTTTTTCATATAAAAATATTAATTTTTTAATTCCTTTTTATAATTTATAAATTTTAATTTTACGTATTCTTATTTAAAAATTTAACTTTTTTCCATAATTAAAACAATGCTTTTAATAATAAATAATTTATTTCATAATTATCAGTTTTTTGTTCGTAGGTAAATATGAATGTGAATATGAAATTTTTTTATTTTACTAGCGTATTCCTATTTATGACGTTTTTGTTTTGATCTTAAAACTGAATCGTTTTATGAAATTTTTATTATTCAAACTCTAACATACAACATTCGATTTAACATATAATAGTAAAATGTAAAAAAAAAACATAAGTTTTGCTACAATTAAAAGGCGTACTCATATTCTGATTTATATAGTTTTAGTGTTACTATCAATAAATTAATTCTTTTTTTACTCTTATTTACTTACATCATTATTTTCTCTTTTAAACAAATTTTAGAACAATAATTACTACATAACAAATTTATAGTATCATATCAATTTTTAATAATCATAGCAAACTGTTAACTATTGAAACTTATGTAGTGATTCTATTAGATGTGTTTGTGTAATAAATGATAGTAGTGCAAAAAATTCAGGTCACGGTAAAAGAGTTGGTGAATGCTAATCCTAACTCTATTGCAAACATTAGCGACAAAAAATGGTGAAAGAAACAAAGAGAGTATGGACTATGATGATATAACTGGTAGTGAGGAGGCCATAATATGAAGAACATGGTAGATGTTGATATAAATAGTGCTTAAGCAAGGGAAAAGATGAAAAGAATAATAGTGATACTCTAAACATAGTTAAGTCTGCCACGTATTTTTCATAAATTTTATCATTTATATGTTATCAGAGTTATATTCCCAACAACCAATTTATATAGTATCACTTTTTATATTATTTTACTATATAAATTTTTTATATATTTTTTGAAATAATTTTTAATAGAGGTTGATAGTCATAATTTAACAATTGAAAATAATCAACTTAAATGGATATTTGGGACATATCAGTATCGTCTCATCAAATATATTTAATATAATGAAATAATTTTCAATATAGTTCAACTCGTTAATGATGAATTATCTTTTCGTATTTATATTATAGTTTTAATCGGTAAAATTTTAATTATAAATGGTTATATTTTTCTTGATATATCTATATTGTTAAAATTTTAATAATAGCATCTCGATGTATATTTTTTTGTTAGTTTAGAACAGAAAAGAGATTAAACGACAGAATTTGATAACTGCTCTATATATTTGGATTAAATGTTGAATTATTTTTTATTTTGTTTCATTTATTTCTCATTCATTGTGTTTAGAAAAAGAAAAAGAGAGAAAGTAAATCGGAGAGAAATAAAATGAGAAAAAAAAAGAAATAAAAAAAAGAGAAGAAAAGGAAAAAAAATAAATAAATAAATTAGTTGGCCCAACTCAAATTAAATTCTAACCCGAATGTTTTTCTTTGGGCCGGGTCAGTTATAAAGGCTCGGTTAAGACCCAACCCATCGCCCCAGTCTCAAACTTGTTCTCATTAAAACGACGGCGTTTTGAGCGGCTTAATAGAGGTTTCCAATCTCGAGGACGAGCTGTCTCCCGTTCCTTCTTCACCTGCAATGCGAAAAGCGGTTAGGGTTATGTTAGCATAAAAAGAGAAAACTTACGAGGATCGTGTGGCTTGCGATTAGGGCTTCAAGGAGAGTCGAATGAGCATGAGGAGAGACGATGGTTCCGTTCTCAAGAACGGCAAAGAACGCCTGCGTGGGAGAGTTCCGAGTGCCATTCGGGTCTGCTTCGTCCCGAAATAGAAAGAGAGGGACGATAGAGAAGAAATCGAAGATGAGTTGTGGCATCCCGTGCAGTTCCAGATATGTTCTTGTTTTCTCTGTATGGAATATGGCGGTTAATTGTGGCATCCATGTATCTTTTGGCGAGCCCGAAATCAATAATGTACACCTGATTTCCTTTCCATCCAAGATCCAAACCCAACGTTAGCACTGTCTTCAGTGAGAATTTCCTCCCACAGTACACTAACAAATCCTCAAGATTTGGTCCAAGAAGATCAAGGACAAGGACATTGTCCTCCCCATCCATGCCAGACCATTTTATTCCACTTCCTCCTCGAAGAATATTGTACAGCTTAGCTTCGCACGGAAGTTGCGGATTCTTGGTTTTATTGTTTTCAATCTTAACAGCAATCTTGAACGTGCCGATGTGCGTAGCAAGAAAGATTTTGCCCGAGGATCCATTGACGATCTTGCGGCCGAGCTTGTGTTTACCACCGACGATGCGTTCCAAGTCGGCGATTAATTAACCGGAACCAATCACCATTGCATTGTTGGAAAATTGAGTCTTTGAAAAATAAAATTAATCTGATATATACACATTACATGGATTTTGATACCGTATAATCAAAAAATAGTAAGTTGTTATCGATAGTTTTAAAATCATCTATAATACATTCAAAGGGTTATAACATAATATTATACATTGATTGTGATAAAAGATAATCTAGTTAAATAAAGGAGATATATACAATGTTATTTAAAGAATATAAATTTGTGTAAGGAATAAAAAGATTTAGGCTTCGTTTGGTAAGTGAAAATAACTTTTAATCTTTATTTTTAAATTTATCTATATTCATATATGCTGTAATTAATATAAATATGTAAAAGTTATATTTTTAAGGAATAATTAAGATACAAAATAAAATAATTTCTTAAAAAAAAATTATATTTTAAACATAAAAATGTTGATCTTTAGAATATTATAACTTAAAGTAATGCTAAGTTTGCTTTGATTCTTACTACCACTTCCATTTTCTCCCGTTCGAGAAGTGGGAAGTGTATCACGAGAATGAGAGGGCGTGTGGTAAGAGTATCGAGGCCAAAGGAGCTTTGGGACGATGGTTCAGAGAAGTATTATATGCAGCACATCTGTGCGTTCAAGATTGAAAACAATAAAACGAAACTATTCTCAATATTCTATATGAAATTAAGTTGTACAATACTCCTCAAAAAGGAAGTGGAATTCCCGAAATAAAATGGTTATGGCATGGCAGTGGAGGATATGTCCTTGTCCTCGATGTTTTTGGGCCAAGTCTCGAGGATTTATTTATGCACTGTGGAAGGCAATTCTCACTGAAGACAGTGCTAATGTTAAGTTCCGATCTTGGATGGAAAACAAATCAAGTATGCATAATTGATTTTGGATTTCCCAAAAGATACCGCGATGCCACAACTAACCGTAATCCCATACAGCGAAAACAAGCACTTAACTGGGATTGAACAAAATCGTCGAGATGATCTGAAATCACTTGAATCTGTACTTCCTTGTTTTCCGAGGAAGACTCCCGTGTAAAGGTCTTAAAACTGTCACAAAAAAAAACAGAAATACGCAAGATTCGTGAGAAAAAACCATCAACTCCCATGAAGGTTTTGTGCATATCACATCCTGTAGAGCTTGCATCTTACTTCCATTATCGTCATTCGCTGACATTTGATAAGCTGACATTTAATGAGTGACCTAATTACGGATTCTTGAAGCACTTGTTTCACGGTTGGACTGTTTAAAAATGAGTTTACTCATGAAGGACATGAATCCGATTATATTTTTGATGGATTATAATCTAAGTACCAACATTCATAAAAAAATAAAACTTAGACTCAATTATCACCAGTTCCTGGAGGCAGCAGTAACCATACAATGCTTATGGATACTGACAATCATCATCGAGGAATGAGGTCTCCAGTATATTCCTCATGCACTTGAGATTCAACAAACACACCATCAATTTATCCCTCTTGTTTGAGCAGAAAGATTAACTTAACACCATAAAACAACTATTGAAAATGCATACTGTATCATACAAATCAGAAGTGCTAAAACTACTAAAAATTTTCCCTTAAATTCTTACTAATACTAATGGAGGATAGCACTCATGACCCTTTCATACACCCTCCTCCATTCCTTAGTAATATTCGTCTTAAACTCCCAAATTCTTTATTAAATTTCTTAATAATCCTCTGTTTCAAAAGTTCATTTAAAATTCAATCTAAAAAGTAGAACGGATAGACCTCTAAACAAAATGCATAAGTAAATCAATCTCAATCTCTGCTTTCCCTTGGCAGCATGTCTAAATAACACACGTTCAGCACAAGGAAGTTCTATCAAGAACCCTAGGTTTTACATTGGCGGTCGACCTGCGCTCAGAAGCTGGCCAATCATACCATTCACCTGGAAATGCAAAAAGGGAAGTCTAATCTTAAAACTATAGAAATTTCAAGTTAATGACAAATACACCCAACGGAATTCAATAAGCTAATTGTAGATGCAGACAACTTTAGCTTCATGATATATTATTAACCCAACATGCACATAAATTACAAGCTTAAACTTAGTGGTAGCTTGAAGGGAAGATAGAGATGATGCCAAGGCAGCAAAGAAACTAGTTGATGGTCTGTGAGACGTGATACGTGAATGATATGACTCGGATCTAACAATGCATAAGATATACATACAGAAGCGGAAGGTGGATTGAACAAAACTATACCTATAACATGAGAAAAAAACATAATGCTTTAGCTAAATGTATCTAGAGGTATCTAAGTTTTTTATTTTTGAGTAAATAGGTGCCCATCTGTTTCTGATTATACTTAATTGGGCTCCTACATTTTTCTTTTAAGTAACCATCTTTTCGATTCATGCACAGCATTTATGATTGTATTCGATAGGGTGTCTCCGTTAGCTATCTAGTTAACAATATCAAAATCTAGTGCCATGTAACATGCTATATCATTTACCAGCTATACCAATATACTAAAAAAAATTTTTAAAACCACCTCATAATAGAAATGAAAATTGCTAGAAAACAAGAAAAATTACCAATGCTGCACTCATTCCTTATCATCATTCTGCATTTTCTTTTGACCATGAAACGCAGAGTGATGAACAAGATGAAGACAACAGGTGAAGTTTCTCCTGATTTTTTTTTAGTCTGACAGTATTTTTCTTGTCTTCTATTTCTTGTTTTTTGTATTTTTTTCAAGATACTGACATGAATATTGTAAATGATGAAACATGCCAAGTATCATGTGGCATGTAACGGAACTCTAGATTTAATATTGTTAAATTGATAGTTAACAGAGCACCAAATTAAATAAAATTATAAACTTTCCAGAATTAATTAAGCACAATAAAAATGCCAGAGCCTGATTTAACAAAATGGACAGAAGTTAAGAACTTTAGCTGTATTTAACTAATGCTTTCAAAATGGATTAATATGAAAATAAGTTTATGGCTTATATATAAGTTTCCAGGCTTATGTACATATAAAGTAGCTGTCTAACGTATGCACAATGCTCACCCAAAAGTACTACATTCTATGTATCGACAATCTTTGTCACTCCAAAGTTCCAAAAGCATAAAGTTTAGGAGAGAAATTGTAGCTCTATAGGCCTGCCAACCAAAGTGCTAGGCATTTCATTACACAACAAATATATACCTCTGTCTAGCCTAGGGCACTGGTTAGACAGTCTAAGATATCACATCAACAACAAATAATTTAAGTTGCTGCAGAAACTTCTATGGCAAGACAGAATAGAGAGGAAGAAAAAACAGCCATAATGGAAAATAATGAAGAAACAACAAAAGAAAGTTTTACATAAATAACAGTAAAGCAAAAGACAACCTAAACTCAGAAGACAGTTAATTTATGGATTGTAGAGCCTACCTGCCAGTATTTTGAAACACATCGATCAATGCAACTATTTTCACCCATATTTAATTCAGCTTCTTTGTACCTATTCAAGAACAACAAGTTTCTTATTGGCTGCAGTCAGATCTCTCAGTTTCGACAAATGCTTTCTCAAGTTACCGAAAAAAAAAAGAAGACGCAAAATGATTACCATACCTCTTGTCAACACACTTATTGAAGCATGTTTGGGCAAGCCTGAGTCAAAAGAACAAGGCTAAAGTCAGAAAACAAAAGTATTACAAATCAAAATTGATGCATCCCAAAATTGATAAGCCTCAAAGCACCGACAAATTTTTAAGAAAACAACTGATTTGGGCAGTAGACCCAGTCATCTTTTGGGTATTTGACGCTCAGGTCTATTACCACTGCAATAAAAGAGCAAGAGAAAACCAACCGATCTGGAGATCTGTCAATTTTAATTTCACATGTCCTGTTTTGGTTTTCTATTTAGTTATTTTCCTTGTTTTTCAATTCGTAATTCACGTCATTATTCTATTTATATGTTTTCTGTTTAGGTGGGGACTTAATTTCTAGGTGAAGTTCTCCCTTTTATTCTCCATAATTAATATTTTATGCTGGAAATAAAATAAAAGAGAGTTCTTACACAAAAAACTCAGTTTCTTCCTAAACTCCTAAGCTGGAGAGTTCTCTTAAACAAGTTTTTATAGAATACAAATTTCAACAAGATGATTTTGTTGGCCAAATATGCCACTTAATTATAGAGCAGCGACATACCTGTTAAACAATTCAACCCTATACTCCATCTCTGTTTCTGCCATACCAAAAGCCTGCACAATAATTTGAAACAAAAGACAAAAATAATCCACAATGAGGAGGAAAAATCAGAAGGCAAGCTTTAATAGACAATTCATAACCAAACAAAAACCAAAAGATAGGGTGATATATGAATAATGACTACTTTAGCTACTTACGGATTTGGAAAAAACCTAGATATTATACTTAAAGAGTTCTTAGACATCACATTTAAGAAAGAAAATAAGCATCACAACTAAAAATTGAATGCATCCAGCTACCAAGATATTTAGAGAATTCTCATGATAATTTATTCACTCAGCCTTGACTCAGAAGAGAGATTGCATTTTTTTGACAGAAAAAGTTATTTTGCTAACAATGCACCATCACTCATGCAAAATGGCAAAAATTTACAAATTTAGCAATATGCCAATTATGTGTGCTAAATCCGCATGAAAAGTAAGATGATGACCCTTAAAAAACATGGAGTCTTGAACCATGGATCTCTAACTCTACCAAAAGGGTGACAACTCTCTCAAAAGCACTCCGGTCCCTCTCTTTCCTGATGATATCCAAGGTAGCTAGAGGATAAGAGAAATCAGCTTTCTTCTCTTTTTAACACAAAAATCTCTGACAAATCCAAATCTTATGAAAAAAACAGACCCACCGATGACCTAGTTCAACCAAAGAAACTAAAAAGCAGTACAGCAGAGGCAAGAGGAGAAGAGACACCGTGAAGTAGATGACTTGGTACCTCACAGAGGAGGAGATGATGTCTAGCACAGCTCACCCAGACCCCTAAATGTGTATGGAGAGGAAATGAAGGATAATAACATTTTTTTGAAATAAAAAGTGTGAAATTTATATTCTTCTTCCTCCCAATTATCAAATTTCTCACAACCCCTATAACCCATAACAAGCAAAAAGGCATAGGTAATCTCTTGCAAAGCCTCCCTATTTCTAGCCAAGATAAAACAAGAGAAGAAAGGGAAATAATACTACTAATACAAATAGGAAAACTAAATACTGATAAGAATAAAATCCTAAAGTTACTAAAACCATAATTATATACACCTACACAATATAGTAATTTTATATCAGAATTATGATTTCTAAGCTATTTAGGGAATCTAGAACTAATTCATTCTGCACCGTTCCAGACCATGAATTTTTTGTTTGATGGTCAGCCTCTTAGCGTGAAGACAATTTAAGAAACCTATCAATATTTTGGTTTCTAGTCTAAACTTGTAAAGCTTCTTTGTACTAGGGTGGAACACCCTTCATGCCTTGTCAATAATACTTTTTTTCCTCTAAAAAATAAATAAATACTTTTACATTAACTAGAAACAGAACCCCTACTATACTTAGAAAGTCTAATTAATCCATTCTGCATTAAAAGCACACTAGTTGATATACTAGAACATCAAAACAACAGCTTCAAAATAAGAAAACAAACTAAAAAAGTGGAGATTCTTTCTAGTTTCATCCCACTGTCTTTAGAGCATAAAAAACAGGCTAAAAACAATAGCAGATAATATCCACCACAAATTAACAGAACCCACATATTTTTGAGGTAATAAGGAAAAAAGAACCAGTAGTTCCTTAGTTTTAATGCACAAAAAGCCCAAAACAAATCTTAAGAGTTTTGCTTCTTTGTAGCTACATATGCAAAAAGCTCATAATGGGAAAAAAATGAGAACTTACTTGTTCTTTATCAATTCCCGTAGGTTGAGAGTTGTTGGCAGCCATTCTAAATCAGTAATAATAGATAATCAAAGAAAATCTATCAGACCTGCAAAAACATAACATTTTTTAAAAAGAAAAGAAAGCAAAGTTCAATATTTCTTACAAAAGCATCTTTACTTTACAAGATGCACATTAGATTAGAACTGGCAAGATGGACAAATCAGAAGAGGAAATGACCCAAAAAAATGCAAACATTAACTTCTATGGCCCATGTAAAAGATATATAGAGGAGGGGTTTTAAGGAAAGGAATTACTGTCTATAGAAAAGAAGCAAAATTCTAATTAAGCATGAGTATAGAGTTCACATTGTAATATGTTAGCACACGTATATTATAGAAAGCTCAAGTTTACAATAAATTCCAAATCAGTCATGTAAATGATCATCAACTATGCAAGAGGAAGCCAATTGAATCCAAAACCAACATGTTCTCAATCTAAAGAGGTAGTAAATGTGGAAGGATTCATCCTATTCCATAAGTTGCATGTTGAGGAAAATTTATGTGAGTTACATGGGTAAGACACATACAAGAATCTCCTTGGTTTTCGTTTCAACTCTTGACTCAAAGAGGATGGTAAATTAGGTAGAATCACTAATTGGCTGCTCAATCGACCCTAAAACCATCATATAGAAGTCAACTCCAAAAAAGTTCAAGCAAACATTGTAAGAAAGACCCACAACCACATATCAAAGTCCCAACTAACTGATTCGGTTAATTTCTACATGAGGCTTGAATAATCAATCAAAATAGCCAAAATATTTTATCAGCCCTCTCATGGACCAAGCAAAGCCAATAAAACAATCCATACTTGATGGCCTCAAATCTCCATTCTATACTAGTATCAGACCAATCTACATGTAACCACAAGGACTGACATAATTTCCGACTAATTGTAATACAAATTTAAACCAGACTTAACATGCTCCAAAACTCAGCTCATTGCACTATCAACCACTCAATCAAAGATGGCATTTCAACAGAGGTTTAGGCAATTTATTCATGAGCCAAATACTACACTATTCACTCCAAAACTCAGCTCATTGCACTATCAACCACTCAATCAAAGATGGCATTTCAACAGAGGTTTAGGCAATTTATTCATGAGCCAAATACTACACTATTCATAGACAACACAAGCAATTAACAGAATTAACCAAGTAAAACTAAAAAAAAAAAAAACAAGGAAACATGTGCAAGGGAATCAAACTCAACAATAGATTTAAGCAATTCCTAGATCAACCCCAATCAATAATAGGAAAAGAAATGCAAAATCCAGCCACAAAACACGCAATGAAAGCAACTTTGGAACCTCACTAGGCATAATTTTAGCATTTTTTAGAGAAAGACAGGAAAGAGGATAAGAGAAAAATGACCGTCGCATGCATACTCCTCCCATAATCAGTGAAAACAGTGAGTAAAATACCAATATATAAGCTGCAGAAGATTTATTTTTTTCTGGAAAAAAAAAAGACGAATGAAACACAGGAAGCCTAACGAAAACCGCACCAAAAATATCACCACAGTTTAAAAAAAAAATACACAGATCAACAAGAGTGAAGCCTCAGCAATCTAAAAATCAACTCTCAACGAAGGCAAACAACAACTTAAATATCAAAACATGTAGATTCAAAAGGTTGAGATGGTTACCTGCCCGCAGAAACTCGGAAATCTTTGTTACAAGGAAGTCTTTCGGCGGTTATTTGAGGAGATGTCAAACTGAGCTATCAGACAGCAATGATGTCTGCGAAGAGGAGAAAAAAGAGAAGGCGGGATACCAAACACAGAAGAGGTTTCGGGCGTGCAGGCAGGAAGCAGAAAAGTAAACGCAGACTCCCAGTTAAACAGAGAGAGGGTTTCTGTTAGGGCTTAAGAGAAAGTAGGTTGGGCTTAGATTTTATAACGGCCTTGGGCTTCTCTAATTTCTTTTTTAGTTTTTTTTTTTAATTTCTTTTTTTCTCTTTTCTTATTTTAAATTTTATTTTCATTTAATTTAATTTCTTTCTTTATTATTTCATTATTTACATTTTTTATATTCCCAAGTTCGAGGGAATAGCATAGTATAGCTATGAGTTTATATATATAAATTATTGTGCATAAAATATTACTATATTAATTAAGTCTAATTAAAAGTGATTTAATATATTTAAGTGTATATTAAATTTTAATGCACCAACTTAAAGTATTTGTTATTTTTATGTATGATGACTAAATTTGTAATTTATAATTTTGTGACCGGTCAAATTATTAATAAATAAAATTGATAAACAGATTTGTTTATAAATATGCGATTGTGGTCTCTAAATTATATGTATGGTTTTTAATTATGACATTTCGTCGTCAGAAATAGAGATAACGAGATAACTTCAAATGACTATGTGATAATTTGAAATATCTACCGTAAAAAATGTAATTTTATTTCATTATTAATTTATGCACACTTCCGTTTTAGATTTAAATTTATTTGAGTTGATACGAGCACGATAACTGTTTTATATTTATGAATTATTTACATCGGTAACTCCCAATTTAATAATTATTTTATTTTAAGGTTATAGAATATGTTTTTTTTTAATAATGATCACGAGCCAAACATAATTTTTAATTATATTTAACATTTTTATAATATTTTATTTAGTATGAGATCAATAAAATAAATATTAAAATACATTATATATCCAACTATTACTTTTAATTGCTCTTAAAACACTTAAGCATTAAAAATTATAATTTTTTTTGTTACGCATATTTCTAATAATTATAGTTGCGTGTATTTATGAGTTTAATTATTACGCTTGATAGATATAATACATGATTTTTTAAAATTTTATCCCGTTAAAATTAATTAACCGAACTTAATATTAATTTTTAACAATTTTATTACCTTTCCAAAAATTATATTCGATATTTTTAGTAGGTAATTAGTAATTAGTGTTGATTTAAATCGTTAATAATTTTATTAATCAATATTAATATTTGGTAAATTGAATTATGAAACTGAGATTTGATTTAATTCTGCAACTTTCGCACGTGTAAATTCTGAGAAACATATTTTTTTCCGTACAGCGCAAAACAGCAGATAATTTAATTAATAAATAAATTAATTAATTAAAACTGAAAAATAATTAAAAAAAAAGAAAAAAAAAATAGTAAGACCAATCATTTTCGTGTCTGCCGAACGAAACAAAAAAAAGGGGAGGGAAAAATAATAGAGAATACGTTCGAAGACTTCGAAGCAGAGAATATATATATATATATATATATATGTAAATACAATCGCCAAAAACAACTGTCACCAACGTTTTCTGCTCCTCGATTTCGTTGATCCAGAAGGAAAAAGAAATAATAATGGAACAAGCGTTCTAGATCTGAATAGACATTCACATTCTCTTCGCAGGAGATTCAACACGACAACGCCCGCGATTAATCTCGATTCTCGTAAGTCATTTCTATTTTTGACTAGCGTCCTAGCTCTGTTTATTGTAATGGTTAAGGTTGTTTCCGCGTTTGTTTTGTTTGATTCCCGAGAAAATGAAGGAAAGGACGGGAAAATAGAGGTTTCCGTTTTTGTGGTATAGGAATCACTGTTTGAATAATCGTATTTGGTTTTGGCGTCGCTCGGCTCAAGTTTGTTTTCTTACTTTTTTCGGAAATCGAAGCAACATAAGAATATACAGGGATTTTAATTTTGAATTTTAAAAATCGAAAATGTTCGTTAGCAGAGAGCAAAAAAGTTACTGAATATTTGAAACGGGCTATGATTTTGTTTTCTTTTTTAGTTTTTTTAGGTACTTCGCGAATTGTTTTTGGTTCCTAATGAGATGGTACATATTTTTCTGTTCGATATTTCAGGTATTGAGGAGAATGTGGATAGAGTTATAGATCTTAAAGCTGTGAATGCAGCTTCAAATTTATAAGAACTGACTTAATCAGGTTTTGCGCTTGTACATTTTCCCTTTTTTGGATCAACAATGGTGTTTTGGGAAGATTACATGAGCGATGAAGCAATGGGCACGTTCGCTCCAATTGTAGTTTATTGGTTGTACGCTGGAATTTATCAGCTTTTGCCGCCTTTGGACAATTACCGGCTGCATACTAGAAAGGAGGAGGAAGAGAAGAATCTGGTGCCTCTCTCGTCTGTGGTTAAAGGAGTTTTGCTTCAACAACTTGTTCAAGCTACTGTTGCTCAATTGCTCTTCTTGGTTAGTTGTTAGTATATGACATATTTATTTTGTTTCATTTATTGTAAATACAATATGTATGAGTTTTCATTTTCAAGATGGAAATACTAGTAGTCTTTTCTTCCATGATAGAGAATGTAATTTGCTTAAGGATTGCAAATGCAAATTACGAGTTCAGAGAGGAAGAAATACTATCCCTGATGAAGAGAAAAAGGGGTACTCTATTGAACTTAATTTTCACGGTGCATTTGTAGAGTTACTTGTTCAGAACTACTGAACAATCCTTTGTTGGAATTAGTGATCTATTATGGAGTTATAAATTCTTGAACTAAATTGCTGGAAATTAAGAAAAATAAGGAAGATTGTGACTGGCTTTGCTTGAGTTTTAACTATAACTTGGGTTCATGCATGGGAGAAATTCTCCATGGATAGAAAAAAAAATCTCCTTGGAGTTAGTTATTTCCCAAGTTTCCTAGTGGCAGAAATCCTTGTTCTGGAAGTTGAAGCGTATTTCATCAAGAATGACATGATATTCTTATAGTATTTTCATGGGTAGCTTACTTAGATATGAAGGCATTTTTGACCGAAATGCTCATATGTTTTTAAGACCATAGAAAAGGTGAAGTAAACTCAATCATAAAAGAAAAATGCCCCTGCTTATTTACATTTTCAAATCATAATCCCACTTGATTTAGGAGTTAAATTCTGGTTGTGTGGTTTTTATTCATGCTCCATGTGGTTGGTGGATGGGGGTGGCCTACCATGCTTTAACTCCACTTTTAATCTAATCTTCCATATGAAGCTTTTAATGGTAAACAGCCTACAATCAGTTTGGTAGAACTCTACACAATTGAGCAGCCTTTTTGTATCGGGAGAACAACAGTTTCTGACCTTTCATTGGATTGATGAAAATTAAAAGAGGATGATATATGTTATTAGGCTCTGGAGTCTTCTCATACAGTTGCGGATTAGGTGAAAATGTAAACTTATCCATTTTTTTGGATTTTTCAGATTGATGTGGTTGCTTGCGCCAACACTGAATGATCTGGACTTTCATTTTGGATAAAGAGTTCTGATAATGCATGACCATTTGTGCCTAGTACTGAGTAGAGATTGCTTTCATAATTATTTTTGCAAGACTGTTCTTCTCTTTTCTGCCATGGCATTTGATGGATTTAAATGACAAAGATCTTGGTATGGGAGACAAAAATTGTATGTGATGGGTATGATTAACTTTATTTTCTTTAAAACTAAAGAACATTAAAATTTGTGGCTTGAACAGGCTTTCTCCGGGTAATCCTTTTGATTATAAGCTATCATGATGTAATTAACTAAACTAAGGATAAATTATCAATCTACAAAATCTTCTTGCTTCTGGCAAAGAAGAATCAGATTGAAAAGATTTTGTTCATGTCAAATATGCTATTTGTTCAATGTGTGTACATTTTTGTTTTAAGCTGATTTGTTGCTTCGTTAACTAACATAATTTATCAGTTTTATAGAAAGCTCAGAAATTTTATTTTTAAACTTCTAATAGATCCTTGATGGTCTTTGAGCCTTAGGCATCTTGGTTTAAGGGCTACCTTGCTTTCTGTTAAATGCGATGAAGAGGAATTTACCCAAAAAAAATGGTGAGGAAAGTACATTTGTGCATAAACCTTTTTTCTTGACAAGTATTTCCAGTTTGAAATCCTCTCAAATTTTCCTATCCTTTTCTTTCCTATAATTATTTAAGTTACTCTCCTGTGTTATATTCAGTGTTATGCTATTATGATGATATTCTGTTATAGACATCCAAATGTGGATAAATTTTTTTAATGCAACAACGTATTTTCCAATTGAAATGGATATTCTTAAAATTTTTACTGTTTGATTGAAATAGACTTTGAAACTCCGCACTTTTTCTTAAATTGAGTTTTTAGGATTGGAGATATCATTGAAAATCCTTTTGGCTAATTGAATGATTATTGTGCATATCAAATATCTATTATTTGCTACCTTCTATTAGTTGTATCTGTCAAGTGATTGAAATGATTTTCCTTCTTATCATGATGCCAAGTATTCATATCATCATAACTACCAACAATACTTTCATTCATTTCACTGCTTTCAAGCCATTGATTCAATTATATTTGCTACAGTTGACGTCATCGGTAGATGCATCTGGGAAATCAGTTCAGCCTTCTATTCCTGTCCAAACTCTGCAAATTCTTCTTGCGATGTTTGTTATGGATACATGGCAGTATTTTGTGCATCGTTATATGCATCAGAACAAGTTCTTGTATCGTCATGTCCACTCTCAACATCACAGGCTAGTTGTTCCTTACGCAATTGGAGCCCTTTACAATCACCCACTCGAGGGTCTTCTGCTTGACACCTTTGGTGGAGCCCTCTCTTTCCTTGTTTCTGGGATGACTGCAAGAACAGCTGTAATTTTCTTCTGTTTTGCAGTGATCAAAACTGTGGACGATCATTGTGGACTCTGGTTGCCTGGCAACATCTTCCATATTCTCTTCCAGAACAACACTGCCTATCATGACATCCACCATCAACTCCAAGGCACAAAATACAACTATTCTCAGCCATTCTTCTCCATATGGGACAGACTTCTCGGAACTCACATGCCTTACAATCTGGTAAAGAGACCTGATGGAGGTTTTGAGGCAAGATTGAAGAAAGACTAGACGTGTTACGACAGCTCTCACTTGACACAGGAGCCTTATTCATTTTTTCTTTTTCCAAGTTGAGGTTGTGCCATTTTTGGTAAGTCAGAATTATAGAATTTGATTGCTCAAAGCTTCATTTGCATTCCCGGCTTCTAGGAGTTCATGATGATTGTTCCACATTCATATTTAGCTGGTCATGATGATGATTTCATCCGACCAACCGTGTGAATTATAGTTGTGTTATTCTCGGATGTCCCTTCTGTAGCATATTTGTCGAATCTCATGGTAAACTATTAATTTGCCAGGCATGTCGTGTTCTTTACACTGAACCGCTTCTGACTTGTATGTACATTTGCTGAATTGGGGTTAGTAGAAGTCTATAAAGTTATTACGTTAACGTTTGTTTGTTTGGTTACAAGAATATTTAAACTTTTTAATTCTCATATTTTAATTATTAATATGTATAATTTCATCATAATTTATATTCTTAAGATTTAATTAATAACTCTAGTCTTATCTTCAATTCCAGAATTATCTATTTATGTTTTTATATATCATTAGGAAAATATTGAAGGTATATAATTTATATGGGATGAACTTGAAATTCAAAATTTTTTATTCAGAAATTTATTTTTATATTATATTTTTATTTCATATATAAAAATTAAATAATTTTTATTTTTTAAATTCATATGTTTATGAAGAGATTTGAAAAGAGTGTGTTTGTGAATTAATAAAGAATAAGTAAAAATGTAATAAAATTAAATTTTTAAAAATTTTTATTATTATTTTTATTTTTTATTATCATACACTTCTTTATCAATTTATAATTTTTTTTAAATAAAAAAATGTATAAATTTTTAAAAAATATACCCTAAAAACTATATGATATTCTTGTAACTCTATAGATTCATAATCTATTACAGATTATAGTATCTTTATATATAATATATAAAATATATAAATTTTGGTACTTAATAAACATCAAATAATAACATCTATAAAACCAACTTGATCACTCGTGATAATCAAAAAAATTTATCGATCATCTCCACATAATATACACTCCCAACCCTAGCTCAGCCTAGCAAATTAACTCTACTTCCAAGGCGCCTTTCTCAAATACTCGATATAGAACCTAACATTCTAATTGCATGTCCACCAAACCTGCGTGTTGCACATACCAAACATGTATTATACAGCATTAGGGTGCATGCTATTTATAGTCGTCGAACTAATTAGCTTAATATAATGGAGTGCTTTACGGGTATCTCCATGCATAGCAAACTGTTTTTCTATTCTTTTAGCATCTATATAGGTCCACTTATATAATTGGTCTCGCTTTCACTACTCTTTCTACTTTTACCATAAATATAATTATGAATATAATTGTCATTATTGTCGTTACTACTATTTAAAATATAACTATACATTTAAATATTAAAGTGAAGATTATCAATTTTATATTTATTATTCATATAATTAGAATTACCATACCTATAATTTTCTAATTCACTCAAAAAAGAATGATCATTGCCGATATCAAAATTATTATTTTCAATACCAAAATATATAAAATAAATATCTCTATTGTTATCCCTAACTATAAAGGTTTCATCCCAAATAAAATTTTGAATGTCCATAGTACTGAAATAAGCTAAACCCCGACCCGAAATGGAATTATCAATGTTTTTACCTGGATCAATTGAAACAACTAAGCAATCCACTCGTTCCTCGAAGCTGATCTCACCGGCGAGCATTTCGTCGAACACCTTTCCATGCACTCTCAAGGTGCAAACAAAGCGTCACCCGCGGAACCCTGAAGTGTAATCCAGGAATGCACGCAACCCTTAAGCATGACTAAGCTGAGCTCCTTACCCAATCGACTCTGTCGGGCCGGAAACTACGCAGCTTCGAGTACCATTTACCAGGAAAACGTGGCCGAGGGCTGAGAAAAAGGCTGCCGACGATGGCGTTCCAGACGCTTGCATTCGGCAAAAGTCAAAGCGGGAAACGGAGAGGTGGCCGGCGGGAGAGATGGTTCGTGGCTCGGAGGGGAAAGTGCAGAGATTAGCAGCTTCAGTAACAGGTTGGCGCATCATTCATTTCCCCGCCATGGACGAGCATAAATACGAAATTGCTTGCCCACCGAAGCATGACACGTGTCAACGAAAACAAAGACGTTACCGGTTTTATCCGTTTTTTCGCCGTCCAGAGTGCCACGTGTCTTAGCCAGCTGGTCAATTTACTAAATTAGTACGACTGGAAACCGGTGGCAGATGGGTTAGTTGAATGCAAATTTAATTCCGTCAGTCAACGTCCAACTAATTTAAATTAGATAATTAGTAATTTTATTATGTTCTTAAAAATTAATTACAGTTTTCTTGTAATTAATTTAGACGTTGTAATTAATTAGACTATATAATCATTATGTATTTTTATATTTTATTATGATTTACTGTAGACAACATTAATTATACATTCAAAATTTAATTTCTGAAAATGGGAAAGAAAGACATGTTCATTAAGTCTCTCACCGTCGCCATAAAAACTATGCTTTCAGAAGCTCCCTTTCTCTCTCCCACTCCTGAAAACCAGCATTTTAGGTCTAGAAAATCAGAGTTTATACGTGTGTATGTGTGTGTGTGTGTGTGTGTGTGTGTGTGTATAAAAGAGCAAATATGGTGCTCTGGGAAGGGTACGTGAGCGACGAGACAATGTGCACATTTGGGCCAATCGTGGCTTACTGGGTGTACGCCGGGATTTATCAGCTGTTGCCGCCTCCAGAAAACTACCGCCTGCACCCTAAAAGGGAGCAAGAAGACAAAAACTCCGTCTCCATCTCCGCCGCGGTTAAAGGCGTTTTGCTTCAGCAACTTATACAGGCTACCGTTGCTCAGTTCGTTCTTTTGGTTAGTATGTACATATATATATATATATGTATGTCTGTATGTATGTATTTACACATATGCATATGCTTGTTTATAATGGCACTTACCCTGAGTAATATTTTTGTTAAATTATTATTTCTATTATGAAGATTAACATGATTGTTTGCCAAATATTCATAAAGAATATATATATTTATTCCAAACATAACTGATTAAATTACATTATGCTTCCCCCAGTACTTCACCTCGTCGGAAGATGCATCTGGGAACTCATCGCTTCAACCTTCTCTGTTAATCCAGACTCTGCAGTTCATCATCGCCATGCTCGTCATGGACACGTGGCAGTACTTCGTTCACCGCTATATGCATCACAACAAGTTTCTGTATCGCCGTGTCCACTCTCAGCATCACAGACTGGTTGTTCCGTTCGCATTCGGTGCCCTCTATAATCATCCATTTGAGGGTCTGCTTGACAACGTCGGTGGGGCCGTCTCCTTCCTTGTCTCCGGGATGACTGCTCGGACAGCCGTCTTCTTCTTCTGTTTCGCCGTGATCAAAACCGTCGATGATCACTGTGGATTCTGGTTTCCCGGTAATATCTTCCATGTTTTCTTCCACAACAATTCTGCTTATCATGACATTCATCATCAACCCCAAGGTGCAAGATACAACTATTCTCAGCCTTTCTTGTCGATATGGGACAGGCTTCTTGGGACTCATATGCCCTACGAGATTGTAAAGAGAACTACCGGAGGCTTTGAGGTGAGGCCGAGGAAAAAAGTAGCCGTTGGTGAATATGGTACTGAACAAGTGATACGGGACAATATCAATATGAAGCACAAATATATTATATATAATGTAGGACCTCCAGGACTGAACAGAACATAACATGGTCTGATTATGCAAATATCTTTATGCTATTTGAGTAAGAGACTTTGATTCACTTTATTTCAATGTTTAAAAGTTGATCCGAAGATATTCTTACCATTGAGAAATCCTCCTTTTTCTCCCATAAGATGGATTTTTCTCCCAAGCAATTATTGAAAGGACATGAGCAAATGAATTTCACCAATAATCTCTACATGAGCAAGAACCTTCTTTAAATCTATGAAACCGAACTCGATCCCTCACCAAAATTTCTCTGCTATATATCTTTGATACAAGCTTAAATACAATATGACAATCTCCACATATTCTCAGGTTCTTAAATACTTGCATTGGAGTCCCTTCTCTTGTACTAATCAGTCCAAAAGCAACAGCCAATTTCTCACTGTGATAACACAATACATTCTCTTTCTCCTCCTCCCCTATGTCATGCAACACAAAATTGGTCTCGGCCACATATCCCAACTCCTTAATCTTGAACCTAATCTCATCCAGCTTCCCATAAATCTCTCTCCAATTGTCATGGCTCTTATCACCAGTAAAAAACTTGTGTATGACACCTTCCACTTCAATGTAGCTAAATCCAGGCACCTTCCTCACATCCCTTTTCTTCATGGCATCCCTCACCCTCCTCACATCATTCCACCTCTCGTGTGCAGCATAGACATTCGACAACAACACAAAATCTCCACAGTTGTTTGATCCCATCTCGACTAGCTTTCGCATAGCAGTTTCAGCCAATTCAATGTTGGCGTAAATCTGGCAAGAGAAAAGCAAACTTTGCCAAAGCACCACGTCAGGCATCATAGGCATTGAAGTTATTATATCATATGCCTCCTTGAGCCGCCCTGCTCGGCCTAGCAAATCAACCACACTCCCATAGTGCTTCATGTTAGGCTTCACTCCATGACTTGCCATGGAATTAAACAACCTAACGCCATGGTCCACCAAGCCAGCATGGTTACAAGCGCATAAGGCAGCAAGGTAAGATATAGCATCTGGGTGTACGCCATTTAGACCCATTTGCTCAAAAAGCTGGAGCGCCTTATCTCCATCACCATGCATAGCAAACCCCATTACCATCGTATTCCAGGTAACAAGACTCTTCCCGCAACTCATGCTATCAAACACCCGACACGCCTTACCAACAAGTCCGCATTTACAGTACATATCAATTACTGCATTGCAAACTATTACGTTCAAATCCAACTTCTTGTCTGTTATATACTCGTAAATTTTTTCTCCTTCTTTGAAAGCCCCCATATGCGAACATGCCGCTAGAGCACCGAGAACGGTGACCTCATTAGGACTGAACCCTTCACTCTCCATTCTCTTAAACAGCTCCAAAGCTTCACTTGCATTGCAACCTTGAGCAAACCCGGAGATCAACGCATTCCATGAAGCTATATCTCTAACGGACATATCGTCGAACACCTTCTTAGCACTGCCGATATCGCCAACTTTAGCGTACACGTCCAACAACGTGGTTCCCAACAAAGCGTCACCTGCGAAACCCCAGCGCACGATCTGGGAATGCATTTGGGTGGCCTCGGAGAAACCCAGAAAACGAGCGCAGGCTTTGAGGGTGAACGAGCTAGTGAGCGCGTCGACTCTGCGGGACCTTCGCAGCATGGTGCGGTACCATGAAACGGCGTCGTAGGGATGAGGACTCACGGCGAGACCGCGGAGGATGGCGTTCCAGTCGTTGGTGGAAGGGTGATGGATTTGGCGGAAGACGAGGTGGGCGAAGGAGAGGTCGCCGGCGGGAGATATGGCACAGAGCTCCATGAGCCTGGAGCGGGAAGTGGAGAACTGGAAGTGACCAGATGTAAGGAGATGGGCTTGAAGCTGCTTAATGTGGAAGAAGGTGTTGCATCTCTGTGCCAGTGCTTCAATGGAGGCCATTCCATTGGGGCTGGAACCGCAATGGATGAATCTAAATTATGGCACTCGGATTTCTAGAAGCCTGCATGATCCCTTCAACATATAAACAAGCTTAAAATAATATTTAACGTTATACAGCCATATCTGCACAGTAAAATTCTAGCGATCTCTCATTTTGTTTCTAATAAACTTAATTCATTTAAAATTCACTGATAAATAAGAATGACTAACGTGGTTTTCAAGTTTTATAGAGTAAATTGACTCCTATCAAGATGTATAGATCCATAAATCTATGTATCTATATATATACATATATATATTTTTTCCTCATAGTTTAACAAAAATGCGATGTTCCTTTCTATCTTTTGTTAAATCTCCGCATAATTCAATGTAAAACGGAGTATGATTTGAAATTCAAATACAAAACAATCATAAATTTTACTTTTGTGACTAAAAATTCAATTTTTTATGTATCTATTTATATATATTGATGATAATAATACTATTGATACTAATTACGATATTAATTATAATAACAATATTGATGATAGTAACGATATTGATTATGAACTTAATACAAAATTAGAACTTCTAACTATGTCAAATGCGCTAACCATATATCTGATATTATAAATATACCAATTTTATATATTTAATTAAGTCTGTCAATTTTCATGCTAGATTGATCACGGTTAAAGCAAACACAAGTATTTTATCTCATTATTTTTTATAAAAAGTATCTCTATCTTGTATGGTCTAAATTATTTTCAAAAAATCCTACAGGAGCTCTATTTCAGTATTGTTTAATATAAGTCCGAATTTAAAATACAACCATAATGATATAATAACATGATATTTAACATGTATAGAACTTAATTATTTTCACTAGCACGAGGGTTTTTTAAAATGAGAGAGAGAGAGAGACTTTTGGTTAATAGACTCTACCAATGCATTTTATGTATGGGTCAATACTATACTTTATTTTTAGAAGTAGAAACTCAAATTATTATATGTAATATAGTGGTTGCGAACATAATGAAGTAATTTTGTAAATTATATTAAAAATAATTATTATTATACGATGATACGTATGACTTTATAAAAATAAAAGATACAAAAAAATTTGTACCATTAATTTATCATAATTTATTACAAACGCAAAAAAATTGATTAGTAAAATTTAGAGTATACATCTTAAATGTATAAAATATATTTGAAAGTATATATAATGATTTAAATGAATGAAAATATCATTAATATAATGAGCTTAGTTAAATTGTATTATAATATTTTAAATAATAAATAATTTTAATTGAATAGTGGATAATACGAGCTAGACTTCTCACCATGTTGTTGTGGGTCACGCGGCAGCTAAGTGGGCTGCTGAAACTCATTTTGAAGGCCCTCTAAGTTTTGTTTGACACACATTTTACGAAACTAAAATTAGTAAATTAAATATTGAATTAATTTAATATAAATTTAAATTTACTGATTATTGATTTATTATGAATTAATAGTTAATTTGTTAAAAATGAAATAAAATTATAATTTATATTCAATCAATTTTTGTCGCATGCAGTTTAATTCGATGTAAAGCGAAGAATGGCTTGACATGCCGCGAATCCTTATAAAAGAGAATGGTGTATTCAGAAATGCGGACACAAATAATACATAATTGTTGTCAGCTCGTATCGTAAGGTGTTGGGTTAAGTTCTGTAACGAGTGCAACCCTCGTGTTTAGTTGCCATCGTTGAATTTAGAACCTTAAACGTGCTACCGATGATAAGCTCGAGGAAGGTGAGAATGACATCGAGTCATTATGCCTCTTATACCCTGAATGACACAAGTGCTACAATAGCCGGAAGAAAGGGAAAGGGTCATGACCTTACGAGGGTGAACTAACTTCAGAAATAAATTTATTATTTTTTAAAATAAATTTATTTATTCATAAGAATTCATTATTATTTATTTAAAATTAAGAAATTATAAAAATAAATATGTTTATTTTTTATATTATTATTATTATAATTATTATTTGTATTATTTCACTGAATATACTAAAAAAAATTAACTACAAGTTCTAAAATCATATATATTATAAATGCTAAATTATTTATTTATTTTTATTGTAGATATTAAGTATATATATATATATGTAATATTTGGATAAAAAATTTATTTTAGAATTAATTTTAAATTTTTTTAAAAATGTATAAAAATATAATTTTAAAATTAATAAATTTTTATTTAATATAAAATTAAAAAAAATAAATTAAAAATAATTTTTTTAAAAATAAAAATTTAAGTTCGAATCGTATGTGAAAAAAAAAAAAATCAAAAATTAAAAATCAAAATATAATTAAACAAAATTACGTCACGTAAGATTGATCAGTTAGCAACACAGACAGATAAGATCATTTTGAAATTATATTAATTAAAATCTTAACAAATAAAAATCCCGAAATTATCCTGAGGGCGCCTAGAATGACATGGAAGCATCTAGAGCGCATCTTTTACCCCCCAAATATACGCATTTTGCAGTTGAGAAGTGTTTGGTTCGCTATTTAAACCCTGTTACAATCCTTCGAGCGTGGGTAACAAAGAGTTCTCTGTTAGCTTAATCGAGATTAGCAACCATGAGGTATCATTGTCTTCTATGTTTTTCTCGACATTTCCGTGTTCTTAATTTTATTTTAAACTAGTTTCAATCTCGTGTCAAAAGCTTGTTTGTTTGCCGAGAAAGTGGAGGAAAATAAAGCGAAAAGATGAGAATTCTTTTTTTTTTTTTTTTTTGTGTCTCGATTGAGGGAAATGATGCTCTTTTAGGCTCTGATAAGGTACCGAATAGTCGTGTTGGACTTGTTGCGGTGTCGCTTCTCGTTTGTCTATTTTTTCTGT
Source organism: Carica papaya (assembly GCF_054855325.1). Lineage (NCBI taxonomy): Eukaryota > Viridiplantae > Streptophyta > Magnoliopsida > Brassicales > Caricaceae > Carica > Carica papaya. The sequence goes on from NC_142309.1 coordinate 29,575,808, forward strand.
TTTTTTTTCCCTTGTTCATTTGTTTTCTGCTGTATTTTAGTTTTGAGGAGACTGATGAAAGCTTAGGGTTTGAGGTCCTCCTTTTTTACGGTATATTTTTAATTAGCAGACTCCGTTATTGACTATGAGCTAGATTAGTCTGGTCGTCCTCTTGAGTTGTTCTTTTTTTTTCTTATTGTTTTGTGTGGAATTGAAATACATTGAAAGAGATTTTCCTAGGTCTTTTTGGTTGCTGTAGTTTTCTTTTTTCTGAAATGAAGGCTAGCTCGATCGTGATGGTGGTGTACTTGAGTATCTTCACGAACTTCCAAACTATCTGATGAATGAAAGAGTTATAATGATCAGAAGAAAGTTTGTTAGCTTTTGAGTTTGTTCATTGCTAATTTTACATACCTTTTTTCGTTTCTTCTTGCTTTTTTTTAAGGACGATGTGTTTCATCGTCCGTCTAACTCGGTCTATCCTTGTAACGACCCCTATTAGAGATTGGCTGTGTATGTTAACGTGAATTGTTGTATGCATATACAATGCCTCTCTTTCCTAATGCATAAAAAACAAGAATAATTGAATAGTTGTGGCAAAGCCTGTCATTACAATGTTGGTATTAGAGAATACTTACGTAAACATTCTTTAGCACTTTTTTGTTTTTGCTCATTGAGTTACTCATCCAACTATGAATTAGTTTCCCAGAGTAGGCCGAGATTTAGTTTGAACTAGTATGATATAGTTATCCTAGTTTTATTTGCTTAAAAAATATAATTGTAGATTGAGAAGCTTGAAAAGATTTATACTAGACAGGGGGCAATTGGGTGCAGAGTGTAATTGTTCCAGACATTATTTTGGAGACTGCCAAAATAAAAATTTAATCGTTGCTAGGGTATGTTATGGAAGATCAAATATGAGTCTCTTGCTTTTGCATATCTGGATTTTTTATTTTTTCGAAGAAGTAGAAGCCTATATAGAGACTTGAATATGCTCCTGCTTAGTAGAGGGAAGTGTTACCTGGTCGTTGGGCCAAGCTTAGTCCCACCATGTTTCTCCATGTGTCTTCTCGTATAAGTGGATGAGTAAATAATTCAGGTTATCCTCAATGCACCTTTAGGAGAAAAAAGAAGCTTTTATCTTGTTGCCTCTCATTATTGAACCATGAATTATTGCACTATGAATTCATCAGTATTGCAATAAGCTTTTACTGAAGCCCTCATATACGTCAGCTTTTCTTGCCTTGCCTTTCTTGGTATGCTTTCTTGATATTTACTAAAAAAATTTTATTTGTGCACCAGCCTTGTTTAATTTGGTGATTGGTCCCACCCATCTTATTATTTAGACCTGCCTCAGTATTTGTGACATCTTTATCATAATGGTAAAGTAGTATAGCAAATCTAAAAGAGCAAAAATAGAACCTTAGGGATACACAATTAACTTCCAAGTTCCATTTGAAAGCCTATATTGGATGAAATTGAAGGCCACGTAGTTCTGCTAAATGGTTTCCTTTTCTTTTTGGATAACGATCTTAGACAATCAGTATGCCTGGTTTGAGTGGCTCAAATGCTGATTCTATGTTGTTTATTAGACATCTGTTTGTTTTTCAGCATTGTAAGGTGGTTGATTCTAATATGAATTTCTAATGTTCACTTGCAGCCGACATCCTTCTGTAAAATGGGCCCAGAGGTCTGACAGGGTATTCATAACTATTGAATTGCCAGATGCCCAGGATGTGAAGCTTAAACTGGAGCCTGATGGAAAATTCTTCTTTTCCGCCTCTAGTGGAGCAGATAAAATACCTTATGAGATTGACTTTCATTTGTATGACAGTGTTGATGTTAATGTAGGTATCAATCAGAATGGTATTATCTAATCCATTCATCAATTTTCATAATTTTCATTTAAAGGTAAACGGCTATTGTGGCATCTACAGGATAGCAAGGCTAGCATTGGCTTGAGAAATATCTGCTACCTTGTTAAGAAGGCGGAGAAGAAATGGTGGTGTAAGTTACTAAAACAAGAAGGGAAGCCTCCTGTGTTCTTAAAAGTTGATTGGGATAAATGGATTGATGAAGATGAGGAGAATGAAACAACCAAAGGTATAAATCTTACCTCTTTTATCTTTCTTCAGCGTTTTTCCTTTTGTTAGGTTTCCTAGTTCAGTGGATTCTTTTTGGTTAATTAGCTTTATTCATCTGGAATTGTATTTACAGCTGGACCTGATATGGACTTTGGTGACTTTGACTTCTCAGTAAGTGAAACCATCTTGAAATAGATCTTCTTTACATAGTACATCTTTGATTTCATGGTCCAAATACCACTCTCTTGTTTTTATGTTACAGAATCTGAACATGGGTGGTGCTGATGGCGAAGGAGATGGTATGTTTCTTGTATTACAGAAATCTGTAATTGTGTGTATGCTTGTATTTTTTGATGTTCTAATATATAACGTGATCAATCTGCTTGCAGATAATTATGACAGTGACACAGAAGAAGAGGACGAAGAAGCTAAACCTGCAGAAAAAGTCGAAGAAGCACCTGCATCTAGTGGTGAACATGATGTGAAACATGATTGAGGCCCCAACAGAAGATGCATTCAACTCTAAAGAGCAGCAACCGTTTCCTCACTGATTGTAGGGTTTGACATTCCACAGATTACAGAATGCTTTATTAGTGGGCCTTGTTCTTTGTTTTCTCAGGAAAAAAAAATGATCTCCTGCAGTTTGCACCTTGGTTTTCTATGAGTTTTTGAGTTTTATATATATATATAACTATATATATTGGAGCTAGATTATACATGGGTTGCTTATTAGATCAGTGGGATGCTTTTTCATCGGAACGCAATCTCGGGTGTGTAATATAGTGCTCTTTTTTTTTCCTCAAGGGAATCTATGTTTCCTTAAGTTGAGATGATGAAGCTGAAGTAGCAACATGTTAATAACAGGTCTTTGGGTTTGAACAATTTTGAATGATTAGGTCCTGTTTAATTGTAAAAATTGTTTTACCTTTCTAAATTTACGGATGTTTATATATAACTAAAAAATGAAAATAAATTAGGTGTAGAAACTTTGAATAAAATTTTAATGAGGGTCTTAGTATATGACATTTAAGCTATGAACATGAATATTTAAGGCATTATTATGTTATTATTGCTGTTTCCGGGTGGCCCTAAGTATGTACAGAACTGAAAAGTAAATCTCTAGAAATCTGCACGATGCCGGTGTGATTCACACCCTCCTAGCCACTCCACGCCAGTTCACAACGGCAAGGCTGAAAAGACTCACAAGCCTGGGTATGTGTCTTCTGACTGCTCCGTGCTTGCCTTAATGAGTTACAGAGGAAGGGAGTCTTCTGGATGTGACCGGTGCTGTAGAGGAGATCGAGGGACATATTTTTATTGGCTTGGGGCTTAGGCTTGTTTGGCAAGGGAGGTGGCGGATGAACGGATGGTGGACTCTTGTCTTCCTCAAGAGAGAGAGAGAGAGAGAGAGAGGAAGCTCCTAGACGAGGTGAGAGAGAAGTGTTTCTCTCTTTTTAAAAACGGTCTAAACTTTAAATTTTATTTAGATTACATGTCATCATATGCTTATATAGCAATTAGGTGATGAATATGTAAAATTTTATGTTGTTGATTAATTTAGTTGATTAAAATGTAATTTTATTCGATATCTACCTTAGACATAAATTTAGTGCTTAATTTTTATCAAGCATTGATAGAAACCGAGCACCATGTCTCTCTGAATACATAATAATACAAAATAATTCTCTCATAAACAACGCACTGTACGAAAAACTTAGTCCAGTGATTGGCAACATTTAATCCCAAAGGGGAATTTGCAGAAAACAATCCAACATTGAAAAGAAAGTGCAATGAAACAGAATTACAATAAGTTGTTAGGAAAAAAGAGTTCAACCATGTTATGACTTCCAGTTTTCAATCATAAGTGTACTCAAATCTTTATAAAGGAGGACAAAAAGACTCTTTCTATCTGATAGGTTTTCTAATGCTAAAGAAGCACATTAAACATCCACGACATGTACAAATCACATACATAATCCCAACTCCAGATATAAACGAATGATGACCATTTTCAAACCAATTCTATAACTTTTCTCAGCTATCTGGTAATCTCATCTGCACTACCTCTGATGGTGGACGTAAGGTGCAAACCATCTCTTTAGTCTTTCCAAAATAAACCTGCAAAATGTTGATATCCAGTAATTTCTGATGTAACTTTTACAAGTATTTGAAGATTAGAAAATTCACAGACCATGTAACTTTAGTTTTGACATTAAAGTAACTGAGTACTAGTACTTCTGGACCAGAAAGAAAAATACCAAGCTGGCAATTGAAGACAAAAAAAGATTTGTACCTGATCCAGAGAGTTCCTAAGCTTGCCCTCCATTTCTTCAATCATCCTTCCCATGTTACAAAGATGACCCTCCGCAACTGCAAGGTCCATATTCATCTGTATTAAAAAAGGAAAGAAAAATTGCATTAAACTAAAGCCAAACTCTAAAACATGTTCTATGCAGATAAATGTGCTGGGAAGAAAATAATATTTAGTAAGCTAACTCATCAGTTTTTCCTCTAGGTTCAAACTAGACTGCTCTGCTAGATCTAACACCAGTTTTGCCAACAGAAAGGTGTAAACAAAGGTCTTGATCAATTGGCATTTAGTTTATACAATTCTCTAAAGGTACAGGGAAATAAAAGGAAAGTGACGAAAATGGTGACACGTTAACTCAGAAAAATTGTACTTATAATTCACAAGAATAGGTGCGTCTCTCACCTTGCACATAGTTTAAATTCTCCTTCCAACATTGTATGCTATTATAAAAGTGCCATCCAAGAGGAGGAGAGAGAGGTTTCAAGAAAATATATTGAAGCGTTGTTAGAAAATTTAAAAATCTTTTCTCCCTCTCTGGCATGTTTTGTTAATGACATTAGAATAAAGGAAAGTACTTCCATTAAGAAGACAAATAGTAACACACAGAAACAGGCTGATATAAGCCATATTCATACTATTACTTGTAACTTTGTGATAGAAAAAAAGCTGTTTCCTTAAAATGCGACACAAAGTGGTCCGAGTATATAGGTGTCATGGTGCATTAATGGTGGAATATATGGAGGCAAATGAACCCTACAAATCCAAGGCTGCAAATATATTGTACATTCAAAACATTCAATTACTGAAAAGAGTTATTTCCATAAAGCAAACATATCACTAAAGTGAAGTTTCTTACTATTAGATGCTGTGCATTTAGAGAGAATATAATAGGCTTGACACTCATTTGAGCAGAAAGGGACAGCCATTGAGAAATGGATGCAAAAACATGGCACCAGAGAAATTTTTGGGGCAGTTGGAGTATCGGTCAGCTTATAACTTTTTCCATGGGAGACTTAACTTCACTATAATTTATGGTCTTGAGAACTTTCTAGGAAAATGTTTCATCATTTAATCACAGACAAAATATGTTCAAGATTTCATAGGCATGCAATACCTGTCTTCTAATTGATCCAGACAAATTGAAAGTGCCAGATGACTCATCATCTGTAGTCAAAGAGAGCATGACTGTACTGGTCAAGCAATAATGTGCCATTCCTTCCTCTTCTGGCCCGACCTAAATAAGAACGAAAAAATAAAGTTGTAACACAGAATGACTAAACTGAAAAGTTAGAACATACAATCAAGAAAGAAATAGTAATGCAGAGGGCTGTAAAGGGGAATGGGGCACGTGGAATCACCTGTATAACATGTATAGCATCCCATGCTCCCTCCTCCAAATAACCCCTTCGACCCTGTCCTGTCTTTGACCCATCTTTGTTCCACCAATAGTATAGCGACTCAAATCAGACAGAGAACCAAAACTTACTGTTTCAGGGTTTAGCTTAAATAAAATATACCTTTCTTAATCAAAAAGCAGGCTACAAAACCTTCATTATCATCTTCCCACATGTAAACTGAAGAAATGCCACCCTCATAATACCTGCCAATCGATTGGTCATTTAAAACATTATTGGATCTCTGTTCACATCCTCTGGTCAAAATCTCTGTAAGGTTTGGAAACACTACCTCATTCTTCAAGTGTGATTCAACAAAAACAAAATTGTTTGGTTGAGTTTGGTTTAAATTTCAATTCCACGAAACTAAAAATAAGAGAAAATATAAATGCAATAAAAGTTCGAAAAAAAAATATTTCAAGTCCAAATCAATTCTACATTCAACTTGCGTTAAGTGTCTCAGTGATTTTTCCTTCAACATGTTACAAATACATGGTTGTGGAATTGAATGAATAGAGTTGATTCAGTCATACATTGAATATGTAACTTATGATTAGCTTTTATATATCAAATAATCAAAGTTTAAGAATCGAATAAAAACATAATAGAGTTGAACCAAAGGTGATGCTAGAGATATAACAAAACTTTCTTGTTGCAGAAGGTACCGGCTTTAAGATTAGATGCATCATGTATGGCACACAGAAAAATAATTACTAGTTACACAAAGAAATTGTGATGGATATCTAAAGGATTAACATTTGCATTCATATATACATGCTAACAAATTAAGGGGAAAGGATATCAAAAAGAGAATCTTCAATTATGGACTTAAAATATAGTAAAAGTAATGATCTGGTTCCTATACTGTTTATTTTTATTCAAATAAACTCTGCCACAATTCTTGGTCAAATTGGTCCCTTTATTTTTTAAAAAATTTCAATTTACTCATTTCATTTCTTTCACTGTTAACAATATTAAGGTTGGTGCTAGGTGTCAAATATAATGACACGTGACACATTCTCATTCGTAAATGTGTAAGTTAATGATACATCAAATCTCATATGGTATATGACGTGGTACAAAAAAAAATTAATGTGGATCAACTCAAATCAGTTCACACATTAAAGAAGTATAAAAAAAATTCCTAAACCCTAATTTGCCTAAATCCCCAAACAGAGCCTTCTTCTTCTTCCTCCTTCCATCCTCCCTCCCATTTATGTTGCCCATTTCAAGCCTCCCAATCTCCACAGTTCACAGGAACCATAATGACAAGATAGAATCTGAAGAAAGGGAAGCCCATGAAAGATCAAGCTCAGATGAAGACGAAAGGCACAAAAATCATTTCAAAGGGCAAGAACAACCATAGCAGGGGATGAGAGAGTATGAGAAACAAAGGCTTTAAAGAGAGCACGAATGGAGGCTCTGGGTCTCACCAAAATGGCCTCTGGTTTAATTGGTTCTTCTCGAGATCCAAATAAACATAAAGGGAAAAGCAAGATTGTGGAGGAAGATGAGGACCATACACCAATTATCATGATGAACGCGCCAATGACGATGACGAGGATGGTGAGCAGGAATATTTGGGAAAAAATTTTCTGGGGCTCGTAAAACAAAGACAGATCTAATGGGCTTAATATATGGTTGATCTTTTTGTCAATCTATTATCCAGGGAAAAAATTAAGGTTCAAAAAGTAAGGAAGTCCTCTCTCAAATGAGTTTGAATGGCTCAAATTATGTTGAAGACAATGATGATGAAGAAGAAGAAGAATGCTGGGAGGAGAGGAGGAGGAGAGGAGGAGGAGGAGGAAGAAGAAGAAGAAGAAGGGTGTTTTGGGGATTTTGAAAAGTTAAGATTTAGGAATTTTAATGGATTTTTTTTGTTTTTAATTTGTGAACTGGTCTGAATCAACCCATATATAAATTTTTTAAATGTCATGTGGCATCTGTGCATAACATTCAACTTACAACCGAACTAATCAAAAGGTGTTACACGTCAATAAATTTGGTATGTGACACCTAAGCTAACAGTGTTAACAGTTAGTAATAGGGAGGAACTAAATTGAAAACTTTTTCAATAATACAAGGACTAATCTGGAGTTAAAATAGAAGCATGAACTAATCTGAATAAAATTAAATAGTACAGGAACTAAATCATTATTGTTGCCTTTAAAAAATATTTGATTGTTTCTCCAAAAATATTAGATTAAAGAAGAAACTCAAGGACGAGGTAAGTAAAGAACCTCACTGGTCACGGTAGATTGCAAAGATCTCATTAGCTTCAATTTCAAGCTTTCTTAACTCTGAAGAAGGATAAGGTGCATCTTCCAATGGTGGAAGGTACTTATTTGACCAGGGTGACCTGCAAAAACATTATATGTTTCATGAAAAAGATTAACAATGACGTGGATTTGAATAGAAAGTTAAGTGTTTATTGATTATGTATTAATGGCCGGTGTGTCCATAGGGCAGAAATGGGAAAATGGGAGACTGTATCATTCACATATGGGCTTGAGGAACAGATTTCATTGATTGAATAGAGCAGGAGAAATATGACTGGCTTTGGAAAACTGCAAAATCTCAAGGCCAAGGTCTGCATAAGTTAAATATTGAATATCACATCCAAAGAAACATATAATATTAAGATGGATCTAAGTCAAGGTTCATCAAAGATATAGTTAACAGTAGCTATGGTCGTAAGGCAGAAATGAGAAAATGGGAGGTGGCATAGTTGACACAAAAGAGGTAAAGACTTCAGTTGTATGCTTGCTTAATAGAGCTAAAAGAAAAAAGATAAGAATAGCTTTGAAATAACTCCAAATCTCAAGGGCTAGGTTTACATAAGTGAAAAACATTATCAAATGCATAAAGATCAAAGGGTGAAAAAATCAATTAGCTCTTAGTCCAGCAGATTATATATAAATAATAGCATATCCCATATTTATTTCATGCTTTATGCGTTTCTTGAGGTCAAGATCCGTTTCCTTAACTGGAAAAAAAGCAGCATGGCCATACTGAAAGGTTCAGACCAAGTGTCAAATCTGTGAGTGTATGTGCATGCTATATAGACTGGTAGAGGGGTAATGAAGAAAAAGTTATAAACAGAAATCTAATGTCTATTTTTTCGGATTTCCAAGGAACTCCATTTAATATGTAAGTGAAAGTCAATTGTGAAACAAAAATGCCAAAACCTAGGACCCAAAAGCCTCAAACAGATCTTCTGACTGTATGAAACCACCAGGATATACTTCATTCGTAACAAACAGCTTAAAAGTACATATAGTCAAGCAGATACCTGTAAGAGTCAGCATCTCTGTTGTACTCGCACAAAATAAATTCCTTCCCATAGTCCACATCATATAAAATCTGTTTTAGCAGGAAGAGTTTCTAACTTAGAACAATAGCCACAAAATTCGGACTCATCCATACCAATATTTCATCTATACTTGACTTGTATTACATATCGCAATCAAATGATAAGATTCACAATGAATAACTGTGATATTACTCCTCTTTACAGCACGTAAATAGCTGACGATAGCCTCGATAAATTGATGAAGGACCATATCAATAAATCTGGAAAATTATTTGTGAAGGAACAATCCCCTAGCCAAACTCATGAACTTAAATTGAAAATGAAGAAAATTAATGGCGGTCCTCAAGGTCAGAATACTTGGAGATGCCTAGAAACACAGATATCTACATATGCAAAATACACCAAACAAAGCCAACTAAAGTGAATTGAGCATCCGCCTTAAAAAAAAAAGTGAATCGACTATGCGCAAGTAGAAGACAACTGCGAGCACTACACTATTGATGAAATTTCGGGAAGTTTTTATTCTATAAACTTTAGGTTGTATATCAGGAAGCCTAGGCTTCCTATCACCGCCTTGTTCCTTCCAAATTTTAGCTCCAAACGCCAAGAAACATAAACTCAAACAACATTTAATCCTCAAAATCAACATTCCAAAAAACAAATCCACGAAAAAGAAAGAAAGAACGAGAATCGAATGCAAAGTCAATAAACAATACATAATAAGTAAAAGCACGAATGAAGATCTATCGGTGAGAGAGAGAGAGGACCTGAAGAGGTTGATCGACTTGAGAGAGGAGATCGGAGGAGTGGTGAGGCAAGAGAGAGAGGAGAGCGGAGAGTGTAGTCTCGGAGTGCTTTGGTGGCATTCTTCTCATCAATCCCATGGCTGCCTCCATATCTTTTCTCCCTTGTTCAGAGAAGGAAAAGAAAGAGGGAAAATAAAAAGAGAGAGAGAGAGAGAGAGAGAGAGAGAAAGATGAGAATCGGTTGGGTTTGTTTGTTTGATTTCGACAACGAAGAAAATAATATATATATAAAGAGGCGCGTTGTTTGGTCCGAGTTTCCCTCGCGGGAACTCCCTTTTTATTTTTTTAATCCTATAATTTATTTAAATTTTTTTATAATAAAAAATACTTATTATTTAAAATTTGAGTTTAATTAAAATAATAAATTTTGAACCTTATTATTAAAATTTTTAATTTAAATTTATTTAAACAAAATTTTTAATTTTTATAATAATTTAGTACTTCAAAGTTGGAGATCTTTTATATAAATAGTTATTATTATAATTAATCTTTTGAGGAAGTGTTCACAAAATTGATGATATTAAAGAAAATGTTAAATGAACAAATACGATATAACAAAGTATAATTAAAAAAATACGTAATTTGAATTTAAATAATTAAAACCATAATTTAGTAAAAAAAAAATAAAATTATATTTACCCTAATAAAATATAGACTTTGAAATTATGTTTTGTTTTTTTTTTTTTTTAATAAAATAGATAATCAAAATTTTAATATAGTATGTTTATTGAGATTTATCTAATATAAATTTCGAATTTACTTCTTAAAAGTATTTTATATGTACATGAATATGATATAATTTTGTAACGTAAACTTAAGAAAACTTATAAATTTGAATTTATGGGAGTGGTGGAGGATGATGATGACGGGGTAAAATCTTTGGGACAACTTTTGAGTTGTTTTGGGGTCCCTTTTTGGTTCTACTTTTCATCTGTCTGCGGGTTGGTAGGGGAGGATTTGATTTCAAGCCACGCCACCCCATGGCCAACCAAAAATTTGTCAAGTACCCTTTTATTCCTGTTGAATATCAGCTATACATATATATATATATATGTATTCTAATTATTGCCTTAATTTTAAATTAAATTAATTCACATATTTTTTAAAATATTTAAATTAACAAGTAGTATAATTTAAATAAGTCTAAATTGAAAATTTGACAAATGCTCTCTCCTTTTATGCGTTGGTGTCTTCCTTCGTGTCTCTCCTCCTCTGGGTGTGCTTCTTTCTCTTACTTCTCTCTCTCTCTCTCTACCCTCACCATCCTCACTTTCTTCATCTTCACCTCAGTCATAAGTATGATGCTTTGAATTCTACATATGCCAACAAACCCTTCACCTCAATCATTTGGTGCCTAGCTTGGCTCGCCGTTCTTCATACGAAGCTGAAAATGGACCAACAAGCAGAAACTTCACACAGTGGGCAAGAAGAATTACAGACTTAAAAGACAAACTATGTCTGCTAGAAAGATTGAGGAACATCGTACTTAAAACACATTAATAACTCAAAACATATTTCAGAAATCTACTAGCCATGTAATTGGGAATTCAGACAGCTTTTTTATGTACTAAGAAAAGTTCATCTTTACGGCAGCTTGAGTGTCAAATTCTAGTTGTATTTAACAGTATAGCAGCACTTACGCTCAGTTGGCCGCAACAAGAGAGACACATGGGAAGTCTTCTTACTAACTGTTCTATCATTCCTCGAGCTCTTATCTGAAGGAACCAAAACTGTTTTCAGGAACACAGATCAGATCAACATAGAAAGGTACGAAACCGTGTTAAGTTTAATGAAAAATAATACAGAGCGAAATTGTTAGGAGGGAGGGAGGGAGCGGGGAAGCCAAGAAGAAAATCATTCAGTCTATACCTGTACTGTCAGACAGAGGCAAACAACTCAAAAGAGCATCATGATAGATTGAAGATTGGAGTTGGTAAGTCTGGCATTCATTCTCCAGGTGTGAGCGCAGTGCTTGCCCAGCATCTTTGCATAAAAATAATAAAACATCTAAGCTCGCTAAAGATTTCTAGTTAACATGATTGCTGAAAAGCATCTGATGAGGAAAGGTATGGCAGCTTGCAGACTCTTAAGTGCATTACTTATGGCAGTTTGTTTCATTATACAACCTAGGAATATCTCAGGAATGTAATGCCTATCATGCAACAACCATTATTGCAATTGTTTGATTAGTTTAATCATAATTACTTTTAATTACTGCTACTGAAGAAAGTTGGAACACTAATTCAAGTGTAAGGTGTCATGAAAGAATATTACAATCTAGCCTAATCACGAAGTTACTCTTAACACCATTTTATCCATACTCAGCAATGTGAATTTCAATTAATTGATCAATTTTTAAAAATTTTTAAATCTAAATATTTTTATAGATTTATAATTATGATGTGTTTTGGTATTTTGAATTTTTTTAATTAATTGAGGTATTTTTTAATTTTTCAAAATTGAGTATAAAGGTATTTTTGGTATGATTAACCATTAATAAATATTTTGATGAAGTTACAATGAACTACTTATAACCTACAAAATGCTAATGGAACTGTACTATAATGAACTACTACTTATTCATGATGAATAACAATAACATTTTAGCTTTATTCCATTCAATGAATTAAACGTACGATTAATGAATCATTAGTATCAGATACAAATTCTGAACTTATCAATCTCAAGATCGTAGACATATAAGAAAACAACAAGTTCAGACTATGCTTTGAGAAGATTCAAATACCTGATGAGCACGTGAACTTAAGACCTTCAAATTCACAGGATTGGAGGATCAAAGGAATCTCGGGGGCCATGGTGTACTGAGGTTTCCTTGGTGTCTTCTTGGTGTCTAATAATGTATCTATCACCTATAGATGAAACCGACCAACTTCAATTTCTGAATAGAATAAGGAAATTTGTAGCTGGGAACTTTTGACTATAAGATTCAGTCAATTTCAATTTCAACCATCTCCGTTCTTCAATAAGAAACTTCTAGCTGATTTGGAGTATTCATCAGAAAAATGGTTTGCTTGTTTATCCAAAATAACACTTAACAGTTAGGTATGCTGGGCATGTTGATCAAAGATATAGTATCTGAAAGCTTCATGCTAATCACAGATTAGTTCTTGTCCCTTGAATGCATATGTAAACATATTCCATCACTTCAGATGATATATAAGTGATGAATATCAGCCCTGAGCTCAGAAATAATCTATAAAAAATGAGGCAAGGATATCACAGTTTTATCTTCTCATATCTATCTGCAGCTGTCCCTTGTTGCAACATATAACTGATATATTACGTATAAAAACGACTTAGATAGAGGCATTTGAATACATACATCAACAGATTCAAGACCTTGGCCAATCATGAACAACACAGCAACCATGCACCTAACTTGGTGCCAGAGGAAAGCACTGCCATTTATTTTAATTGCACAAAGTTCACTACCATTGTAACTGCAAAAAAATCAGAAATTATCAACCTCAGGAGGCATCATTTTCTACAAATGATGAAAGAACAACGCACCAAAAATCTCCTGCGACCAATGATGCCCAGTGTTGAGAAGAAAGATATCGAAGCAAATGCAGAGGATTTAGAAGCATGAGGAAAATACAATGTATTATGATAAATAGACTTCTGCACAAACTTACCCCTAAGAAACCAAAAACATCCTGAAAGGGATTTTCAACAGATTAAGCAAAAGAAGTTTCATGGTCTATCATCTATATATGGTACATCCTGAACCCTGTTCTTTTCTTCTCTTTGCTGATTGCCTATTGCATGTCACATCCCCGGTCACAATCACATAGGTCCTATCACTATTGAAAGTGTCACCTTCAGTAGACAAATCTACACTTTTAGGAACAAAAGAACAAAATGCTATACAGATATATGACAGCCCACAGAGATCTATATAGCAATAAGAAACTCAAAGTCCTTCATGATGCCCACAAACCTATGACCAGAATCCGATCAGGCATAGCACTAGATAAAAAATAAATAAATAAATAATTTCTCAAAGAAGCTAGTACAAGAAACTAAAGATAAAGGCCAGGTTACTTCTTTTTACATATGGAACAGATTAAAAGTGGATCAAAAAAGTTATATTTTTACCAAAACCAACCTTTTATAATAAGGAGAAATTTCGAATGATGTGACACAGCGCCTATAGTTATGAACATTTGCAGCATCCATTTTGCAGAAATTTCTGAAATCATGTTCTCCAATAAACTTCTTCCCTGCACTCCCCATAGCCTGGCATGGAATATGGCACAAGAAACAGTTAGCAAGACCAAGCAGCCAAACCGTAGATTCCAGGAAGGTAATAAAGCATAAGGAATTAGAAATGCACCAAGAGATTCATATTCTTTCTCCAAAAAAAATATTTATATTCTCTACCCAAACAGCTGAATCTGCATTCATCAACAAAAGCAAGATAATAAGGTAACACCTGAAGAAACAAATATAAAGGTCAGAAGAGTAAAAGTTTTATAGAATCCCTCAGATAACCATCCTTAGCTAATATAAATTTAGAAAATGAACTATATGTTAAACATTATGAGTAGTAAGTAGTATGAGAACCTTGCACTAAAATCAAGTCGAATAGGAGACCAGCCAATAATTCGAATATCTTCTGGAAGGGCACGATTCAGTATTCTCACGTAATCAATTTCTCCTGAGAAAGAGAGAAAGAGGTTACTTTCACATAACACTTACAATTACTTTGCAAAATTTCCAGTAAATAAGAGATTTACCACTGAAACTCTTACAAAGAATCAAGATGTACTTTCACATGATTATATACTAATTTCCATGTTTTTTCGCATTTTAAGTGGAACTATTAATTTATGCACTATATAATTGATATGTTTCTTACACAAGCAAAGCCCAAATGCTATCATCTTGACTATGGCCTAAGTTAGACATGGTGATATCATATGAGCCATCCTGAACTACAAATCCTATTTATATGTCACTATCCACCACCTGAGAACCGATTTTTTGTTAACCCCAAAAACTGGCATTTAGAAAAGCAATAGTGAATACTACTCCCAGCTTGTTCTTGAAAACAGTTATTATTTTATCTTTTCATTTTCTTTAAAAATAAAACGTAACAGAAAATACATTTTTTGGGTAAAAATTAAATTTTTTTTATGAAACTAAAAGATAAAGTATTAGAAACCTTGAAGACAAAAAAATTTGTTCTCAACATTCTTATGATTTGTATCTCTAGATAACAGTTTTCTGCGTTTGACCATAACCATTTTTTCTAAAACAATTTTCATTTTTATTTTTTAAAAATATGATACTTTATTTTTGTTTCTTGAGGTTTAAAACTAGAAACGTTTCCAAAACTAGAAATGGACAATTTTCTTCAAATAGCATAGTTTGTCTCACCGTCCTGTTCTCCAACAACAACATTGTTTTCATCAGCTTCCTTAAGTTTTGATCGAAGAAACAAAGCAATCACCTGTAGGAACAATTTAACATGTTCTTGACACTCAAATATGTGAAAATAAATGCTTCTTATTTACTTGACATCCAATTGATTATATAGACTGGAAAAAACCCATCACTCCCTCCAATTTTGATCTTGCCACTTTGAATAGCACAAAGCATACGATAACTGAATGTTGTTTTAAACTTTTGATTTCTACCACATATATCATTTTGTCTTTACATTCAATCTTTGCTAAGTTCGAAAAAGAATTAAAAGACAGGAAACTATTAAAAGACAAACCACTTAAAAAGGGCATGTAGGGACTACAGCGTAAAGAAGCACTGATATGTTCCTATGGGTGATATCGAAATTTTCATAGAAACAGCCAAAGCATATTTTCATTTCTAGGATACAGACGTAGGGCAATAAATAAGCATGAATGCATTTAGAATCTGCAGAGTATCACATAGATGGAAAACCATGTCATGTACAGTTAAAGTTTGTTTCAAGAAAACACAAGGTTCATTTGGAAGATACAGAATGAAATACAGAGGAATTCGGAGCCAGCAACGGTTCCACATGCACAATGCCCAAGCACCTCCATATTATTTTGCAAAATAGTGGATATGTTGATATTTCTTAGTTTATGGTATTCCATACAGGTTGTCACCAAACAAACATTTTGATATTAGTAACAGCTCACTTGTTGACATAATGCTCATTGTGGGACAAACATTACTGTAGAAAATGTTTTGCTAAAGCAATTCTATGAAGTATAAATTTCCTTAGAATTATAAACATTTTCTATCCCACAAACCATTAGCAATATCCATTTGACGGCAAGTTCTTGGTGGATACAACTTACCTGCCCAACAGATGAAACCCCCTTATCGGTTCTACCACATCTTGAGTACTGAGATTCCTTCTTGTCACCAACTAAAAGCCTTGTCTTCACCAAAGCTTTGAAAATTTCAGACTGCAGAAGCACTAAAGTTATGGGCAGGATCTGATTCATATGGTGAAACTAATTATATGAAGTAATATCAAAAGCTAACTCATCATTCATGAGTAAATTCTGTAATTAAATTTTTCTTAAGACGAGCATCTTTAAGGACTTCTGCAAATTGGTATCAGGCCATATCTTGATCATGGACCAAACAGAGAAAAGTAATAGCACAGCAACAAAAACATATCGTTGTTGTCTTTTTCTGTATACATAGATATATATATATATATATATATAAGGAGGTGAAAAGATTGCAGTATAGTATAACCAATTTTTAGCTAAAATACATGTTTAACACCACAAAAACAAAAGTGGTTCCCTATACTTCTTGTGAAAAAGAAAATGTGGTTCCCTAATCCTTATAATCAATCCATGGTGGCAGTTACCTATGTGCATACTCATTGGTTGACAATAAATAAATTTATTTCAGCGGAAGCAACAAAGTAAACTACTTAGGTACCAGGTGCTTCCTATTGTTCGATTAAAAAGTAGATCAACAATATTCCCGTGAAGTGGACATCCGTAGCTACATAGTTAATTTTGATGTGCTACAATTTCATGTATGTTTCCAATAAAAGACAATCTTGGAAGAAGGGTTTGAAGTAACATACCTCAACAGTTGGATCCATTTGAGCCTCTGAAGCAAAACCATAAAACCTGTAATATAAGAAATTAGCTAAAGTTTTACCCTTCCACCACAATTTAAGAAAATTATCATTTTCTATAGTCCAGTAAGCTATAGAGGCAAAAAGTTGATGAATAAGTAACAGAATCAGGAGTTACATAGTAGAAACTTGAGGAGAAAAAGGAAAGGACATCCAAGTAATGCCAAGCCATAATCACCTAACCAGCTAGCTTTAGACACCAAAAGATGCCATACCAGCAGAGTTAAAGGTACTAATTCAAACTACAAGGTCCTTGTAGCAAACGATAAATAACTATATGCACATACAACACTTGACTCTTTTCATGTCTTTGCAAGTGAAAATCCATACCTTGGAATTCTCTTTATGCAGACTTCAATTATTAGTTAATCTGGGTTTTAAATTTAATTGAATTGGGCTAAAATAAATTGGGCTTATCAAGAGATACTCAATAGCCATAAAGAATGGATTTAACTTAGTTAGCTGGTACTCTAATTTTAAATACATTGCTGGTTAGTTCTCCTAATCTATATAGATACGTAATCGCCCTGTAAATCTATATAAATATATAAAGTGATAAGTGTTCATTACTGTTGAGAGAACATACATTAGATGGCTTATCAAGTTTTCCTATGAACTCAGTCATATAATAGTGTTCGAAGCAATCATGTGCAATCTAAAATCTGCTATGAAAATTCTATCATATTCATCAGAGGAATTTCAAATAATGGATCAATTACTGGTAGTGCATAAAAAGCCCATAGGCTTTATGATTAAAAAACCTAATAGGAGTCAGAAAAAGCTTGGTTAGTTCTCCGAATCTATATAGATATGTAACGGCCCTGTAATCCATATAAATAAATAAACTGATAATTGTTCATTACTGCTACAAGAACAAAATATTAGATGGCTTATCAAGTTTTCCTATGAACTCAATCATATAATAGTGTTCGAAGCAATCATGTGCAATCTCAAATCTGCTATGAAAATTCTATCATATTCATCAGAGGAATTTTAAATAATGGATCAATTACTGGTGGTGCATAAAAAGCCCATAGGCTTTATGATTAAAAAACCTAATAGGAGTTAGAAAAAGCTTGGTTAGTTCTCCGAATCTATATAAATATGTAACGGCCCTGTAATCTATATAAATATGTAACGGCCCTGTAATCTATCATATTCATCAGAGGAATTTTAAATAATGGATCAATTACTGGTGGTGCATAAAAAGCCCATAGGCTTTATGATTAAAAAACCTAATAGGAGTTAGAAAAAGCTTGGTTAGTTCTCCGAATCTATATAAATATGTAACGGCCCTGTAATCTATATAAATAAATAAACTGATAATTTTCCATTACTGCTACAACAACAAAATATTAAATGGCTTATCAAGTTTTCCTATAAACTCAATCATATAATAGTGTTCGAAGCAATCATGTGCAATCTCAAATCTACTTTAAAACAATTCTAGCATATTCATCAGAGGAATTTGAAACGAGGAGCTCACGAAGAACATATTAACCAATAGTTTGTTCAAAGGTAATCCTATCTGAGATGAAGAAGATTTTCAGGACCTCCTCGTCATTTCGTTATTACCAGTGTAAATTGAAGGCAACCACTGCAAAGTGATAATTTTCTTTATGTTAGAAAACAAGGATATATTGGTCCAGGATAAGTGATTTTGTTTTCCTTTTAGTTCCATCAAGGAAGGAAGTATTTAGCTTTAGTTGGTGCAAATTCAAAAAAAGATTTACTTAGTTGACCATCTAGCTGGGATCATGATTTTTTCTTTTTGAAACGAAAAAGGTAGAATGTATATAAACAAGGCAAGAGGGGGCCCAAACAAAATGATAAGAACTTTGCAAACAACAGGGATCAAATTTTAGCTGTTTCTTGGAGTTCAATGGTGCCATCTATTTTGTTCTCTCACAATGTGTGTTTAACAGCTAATTTCCAATTTCTTTTATTTCTTCTGGATTTTCTTTGGGGGTTGGGGAGAGGGAGAGAGGACTACTGACAGAATGGAAGAGGTACTATTTTTTTAAATGAGAGAAAGTATGCAATCAGTGAAGGAATGGAAAATTAGCCCATGGCATCTACCTCCTACCGAAGTACATGACTTTTAGAGCAACATATCTCTTGAAATATTTCTGCGGGGTTCCCATATTATAACCTGTATCAAAAGTTAGAGAGTGAATTTAATAAAATATAGCTAAAAGCCCAGTTCAATCAATAAATACTTCTCACAATCAGAAGCTAAATTAAGAAAAAAAAAATACATCAAGTTGGTAGCTGACTGATAACATAGTATCAGTCCATGTAAATGTAAATTGCAGTTGCTCCATCAGAAGAAGCAACTCATTTCATATGCGCCAGGAAGTTGGAAGAAAAGAAAAAGCCATAAGATTTCAAGCTCAAGGTGCTTCAAATTCTTTGGACAGCCCGGCATCTTAACATCAATTTACGTCTTGTATGTGTATCTCTCTGAGTTCTAAGTTTTATTTTCCTTCTATTTAAATTTCTTCACACCAATAGACATTTCTCAATGGATTGAAAATTCGAGAACTGACATCCAACATTGAAAAGCTGAAAGCATACTTCTCAATAACAATAAATAAGCAACAGAGACCTGGTATTATCTTAGTCACTTTCTTCTCTATTTTCTTACTATCATTACCGGCTCTTACTTTCTTGCTTTTCACGGCCGGATTCTTAGGTTTCTTCTCCATCTGCATGAAAATCACACGGTAAGTTAAAAAAGACGAACAAAGCTTAGACTCACAACCTAATAACATCTTCCATAGTTTTCTTTTTAAAGCAAACCTTATGACAGCCACAGCTGGATATCCGAGACAATAACTCTGCATTTTCAGCCTCTAGCTCCTGGTTTATCCAGTAAAAATAGCCATGTAAACAACATAAAATATAAAATTTTGCACCAGAATTTAACTCAGTCCACATTACACTATCTAAATGGATAGAGCCCGGTCGTATTTTCCAGTCAAATCAAAATTCAAAAAAGAAAACATCAAACCAATTGATCGGGTCACGTTTATACAAATACTTCTTCTACTGATTCATGATTAACGAGTTCTCTCTCCCTTTATAGCAAAAGACTCTTGTTTGAGTCATTTTCGTATTATGGAAGAGCCAAATTCTAGCATATTAAGCAGCCCGGTGAAGAGAAAGTGGAAGGAAAAAGGGGAGAAAAGAAAGAGAAAGCAGAGGAAATGAAGGAAGAGACTACTTTGACTCTATCCTGTAGAGACTCCACTTGAGATCGTAAAAGGGAAACCTCATCTACTCTGTCTGGTAAATTTGCTGCTTCGATAGACATCGCCAACGCGCAGTAACGCCCTCGATGCTCAATTGTGCCCGCTGTAGGAAAACTCGACCCTCGCTTGCTGACGGACGGGCATCTCTCGCACTATAAAACGCTGCGTTTCGGGTTATGGCCTCGGGCCGGATCATTCTTGTTTTTAATTTAAAATGTTTTTTTTTTTTTTTTATAATCCGGATAATCAATTCCGGCGCAGAACAAAAATGTTCAATACCAAACAAGAGTACCCAGTAACCAGAAGCAAACTTGAAGGAGCGAAATATCAAAACATGAAAACCCAGTAATGTATATTGTTCCACATATGATTAAATAGACATGAATTTCTAACTGAGAAAAGATGGCCAGGGCATATACTGAAAGTAAGAACTCATTATCCATATAAAACTTACAAATTAATTAAATATATATATATATATTACCTATTTTCATTAGTTTTTACAAGCCTGAAATAAGCAAAAAGACTATTAAAACTCGGCAAACTAATAAAATTACAAGCAAGAAACAAGAAAATTGCACGGCAGAAATCAGGCAATTGCCGGCGGAGATCCTGGCAAGAGTTCTGTATCAGGCACTTGCCGGCACAGGGGACATGAGTTCTTGGTCTCCAACCAACGCAAAATGCAAGCTTCGTGAAAGACATGGTGACACGGCATGTCAATTAGCTCCTTAGCGCCCGATAGCTGGTCGAGACAGACGGTACAATCACCCAGTTCACGATCATTGGTAGCCTCACCATCCAGTCTTCTCTCTTCTCTCAGCCTGAACAGAAACGACGCCGAAGCGCCGCCATCATTATACTCACTCCATTGATTCAGCACCATATTATCAATCCTTGCCAATATCTCATCAAATTCATGGATGACGCGAGTTGAGACCGTCTTGGCTTCAGCCACAATGAAGACTCCAAGGCCACCCACAATGGAGAAAATCTCTTTGGCCATAGACAAGATTTCTGTCGCTATATGGTTGCAGAATTGTTGGTCGATCCTATGACCGGAGAGGATGGAAAGAATGTACCAGTGGGCTGAGAGTGGCGAGAGACGGTCAAAATACGGCAGATCGAAGTTGAAAATCGTGGTCGGGGACAACATGCGCGTGTCCTGCAAGTTGTAGGCGCCATGCATGCGGTTTATCAATGTCTCCAGTACGTTGGTTAGCCGGAAGTGAACGCGTAGAGTTTGCGCTTGAGATTCCGGCGTGAAATAAGTTGCCTTCAGTTTAAGATTCAGTCTTCGAGGATCCATTTTTTGATTCGGAAAGAAACAGGAAGAACGAAGTACCAGAGACGCAGAGAAAGCTTGGAGGGCAAGAGAGTGATCAACAGAGCGTTTGTATTTGCAGAAGATGATTTAGAGAGATCTGTACATTAATTCTTTGTATTTATATAAAATCCCGGTCCGAATCCTCTTAGAAGGAGGAAAACCTATAAACTTTGAATTAGAGGGTTTTACTTCCTTATTTAGTTCTATTTTATTATATTTAAAAGTAACTTTGCTAAAAAGTATTGGTAAGGATCCTAAATTTTAATAATACATATCTTACTTGTAATTATGGAAAAAATAAGCATAGATGTAATTTTAGTTTATAGAAAATATGTACTTGTAGTTTTCCAAAATAATTAAAATTATTAAACGATGCACACGATACATATTATCGCGCAATTTAAGTAAATAAGACAAAAGTTAATTGTAAGAAAAGCATGTTTTCTTCGAATATTGATATGTAATTTCTTCTACCAATAAAAATCAAGTAGTGATAATACACGTTTCATTATTATTAATATGTAAGAGCATCAAATAACAGTTATAAGCAAATAACGAATAATTATCTGAATGGTTCGTACGTTACTTCCTTGATTAAATATTGTCGTATCGAGTTTAGTTGTATCCTTTGTATTTCGTGTGAATGTTATTCTTATTATATTATGATTAATGTATACGTGTTATTTGTTGATGAATATATGTGTTTTTATTAAAAATACATAATTTATAGCAGAAAAAATATATAATCTTTTTCTTTTAGTGTCATTTACTTACAATTCTTTTAAAATATGAGCTTTTTTAGGAATGAATCACTCATTTGTCGCAATGATAAAAACCCATCATTTTATGTTAATATTTTTTCTATACTCAATATTGTAATATTAACACGTGATCATTTTATAGTATTTTCGTTTATTCATATCATATCAAAATAAATATTTTAAAATAATTTTTTATGTTTAATTGTATAAAACTACTTAATTCCTTTCATATTTATAACTAGGTTAGCCGTCATTCTTAAATATTTTTTTAATTTTATTTTAAAATAATTATTTACTTACCATAAAATATTTTATAAAAAAAATAACGATATTATTTAATTACTGGCGTAATTATATAGTTCCTACCATTATGGTCGATGTTATTTATCAAATTTAAAAATTGCACGGTATAAAATTTTGTTCTCATACAAAATAAAATGTTATTTTTGATCATAACTACAATAATCTCATATTAAAATTAAGTAAAAATATGCTAAAATTTTCAAGTATATCTATAAAATCAGGTTTTAAATGATGGGTTTGATTTCTGTATATTTCTTAAGATTCTTTCAAAATAAAATTAATGTTGAAGATATTTTCCTCTCTTAAGCACATTTACTAACTTTTTCCACTTAAAGAAGGTCAAAACTTGGATTAACATTTAATTAACGTTAGTTAATTTGTGCTTAATGCTTATTAAGGAAAGGGAGTTCAACTTATCACCATGATGGTTTGGATGGATTGTACTTATTATACACTTAATTTGATTATAATAATGTGTAAATTGTATTATAATGATAAAATATTTGAAGTATTAAATTAAAATAAAATTTCAAAATTTTATCGAGTATTTTTCAAAATTAACACGATATTTTTATTAGTTTAAGTATAACTCTTATTATTATATATTTAAAATAAGAGATAAGTGTAAATTTATAAATATATTATATATTATTTAAATATAAATTAATAATATCTCGTTTATTTTTTTAAGGTATCGTGTCTTTAATTAATACGTAGTTATATAGTCAAAATAAATGTTAATTCATATTTTCGTGCATACACGTAACTTATATGTTGATTTTTCATAATTTAATGTATGTAAATTATATACAAAATTACTTTCAATTTTCACCAAATACACATAAACTTTTTTTTTTTATATTTTAAATTAATAAAAGTGAATTCAATAAAAAAATTTATTGAACAAATCCAAATTTTTTAGGCACTTCATTTTGAGTATACATTTCCTTTAATTATAAAATAAAAAAAAATTCTAAAATAATAAAACATAAATTTGATAAGCTATATAAGATTAATCTATGTTGAAATATAATAAATATTTAAAATTTATTTAATTTAATAGAATTTAAAATGTATTATTGAAATTTTATGGTGAAATTTTAATAGAATATAAGATTTATCTATGTTGAAATTCTATATAATATGTTTTGAAAAATGAGATATTATTAAAGTGATTTCTATAATTTATCATTCAATACGTTAATTAGAAATTTTAAAATATTTATTAAATCAATAATTAATTAATAACTTATTTCATTAACGTACAGCATCAAAGCACATCATAATGGATGATGGATGATGGATAATCAACAAGAGCCGTTGATTTTGTTTTTCAAAGATCGGGGCATGGCGGTTGAGGCTGGGGTGGGGCCCAGGGATGCTAAAAAACAACACTATAAAAGTTTCAGCCTTTCAGTTAATTAACCCCGCGGGTTTCGCGGGCTTTTTCCGTTTCAAAGGGCATGTCTTAAGGTGATCACAGCCGTTCGATGATGAGAAAGTTTCCTCCAGATCAGGCCTGACTCATCAAACTGCAGATCCAAACCGGCAATTTTCGAACCATCTCCTACACTAATTCTTCTCGCCCAAAACAAAACAAGATTTGATTTAAGTTTCCTTTCTTTTCTACTAGGATCTCTCGGACAAATTCAGAGAAGTCTCAGGCAAGAAAGTTTTTCCTCGTCGCCGGTGTGCAGAGTCGCTCCGGCGAAGCCGATCGTTCGGCCTCTCATGTTCTTAAGGTCAGAGTCTTTTCAGATCTTTTTATTTTTAGTTTTTGTCTCCCGTTTCTCCTAATTTTTTAGTATTCAGTTCTTTATGTTGTTGTAGAATACATCATGAAATGTTAACGTATTAATTCGTCCTCTGTTACTCTTGATCTTTGCGGGACTATGTTGGCACAGCTTCTAAACGTCATTATTGATAAGATTCAATCTCATTTATCTCGATTTATATTGCTGGATTATGTCTTAATTTGATAAAATATTCCAATTTTCACGGAGTAGAACGGCAACAAACACACATAGATAATGTTTATAGTATGTGGTATTATGGTAATCTATAATTTATTATTCCTATTGGATTGGAATTCTATATTGAAATATAAGTGTGCAGAATCATGCATAAAATTTTTGTCACACAGCGATTTAAGCTTGATTTGAGTATTGAAATTTTATACTCGTATTTTCTATGTTTGCTGTTGATCAGGCTATGTTTATAGCTTGCATGTTCTTGAATTGTTTATTTGATGTCAGATCAGGAATTTACTTTTGCAATTTATCCTACAGATCCTGATGTTATTCATCCTAATTTTTCTGATGAATCCGTAGTTAATTTCAAAAGTTTTTTGTTGGTCCAATAAGCTGTGTATTTATCTACGTCAATTCCAGTATCTTCTTTTTACTTTCTTGGCACTTGCTAACACGCAAGCTTATATATCTGAGTTTAATTAGTTAGTGTTCTTATTCATTTGTCCATTTCTTCTATCCCCTTGCTCTGTTCCTGTTGTGCGAATCTTATTGAATAATTCTTTATATGATTGAATTCAATGCATTACCTGCAAGCTAAGAAACTAGTACCTAAGTTTGAATGGTCAAAATCATAGTGTTTCTGAATGTTAAGTAATCCCTCAATCACAAGTTCTGGCCATCAGTTTTGTTTGTCCAGCAGAGTAGATGCTTGTTCGTTGGCTGCACTGAGCAAATTGGGGAGTTGAGAATCGAAACATGATGGAGTTCAGTGATGGTTTTGTATCAAATGACCAGCATGAGCATGCACGATCTATTTCGGAGAATGCAGATACCTTACCGACAAATGCCCTACACATTTCTATCCCTTCTAGTAATTACAAGTCCCCAAGACCAACCATGTCACCAATGTCACCAAGATCATGTACCGTAAGTATTACGAGTCCTACAGAAGGGAGTCCAAGCAAGAGAAGTCCAGGCAAGAGAAGTCCAGGCAAGTATGAGAGACATTCACTTTCTCCCAAAAATGGGCAACCCAAGAAAGGTAAGACCTTACTTCTCTGATAAGCAATGCAGAACTGCAGACGGAATAAAGAATTCTTTATAGTTTAATTTGTGATCAAGATTTTTCAGTTTTTATAGGTTATTCAAGTTTCTGATATATATTGTTTCGAAAGAATTGTATTGAGATCATTAATTGATAACAATTCCGTACGCAGGTAGCGCTGGGGTTAAAGATACGTGGGAAGGGTCAGTTGATACCGAAGAAAATTATCTTCTTAACCCCAAAGACCCAAACTACGACAGTAGTGAGGTAGTTAGTCACAACCGTTTTTGCTTTTCAATTATGCTTGTAATATCGATTGGTATTTCCTTGAGTTTCTATTTCTTTGTTAACAGTTGTAATGGGCTAATGAAATTTCCCTTTGAATCCAGGATTATGGATATCTAAATGCAATAAATCTGCCTAAAGATTTTGATGAGTACAAAAAGAAAGCTACAGTAATAGTAGAGGAGTATTTTGCCACTGATGATGTTGTCTCCACTGCTAATGAATTAAAAGAACTTGGGATACCAAGCTATAACTACTATTTTGTGAAGAAGCTGGTCTCTATTGCTATGGATAGGCATGATAAGGAGAAAGAAATGGCTGCTGTTCTGTTATCCACGCTTTATGCAGACGTCATTGATCCCTCGCAGGTTTACAAAGGCTTCAATCTATTGGTTGAGGCTGCAGATGACTTGATTGTTGATATACCTGACACAGTTGATGTTTTAGCACTGTTCGTAGCTCGAGCTGTGGTTGATGACATACTCCCTCCAGCATTCTTAAAGAGACAAATGGATTCCTTGCCTCCCGATTCAAAGGGAGTTGCAGTACTACAGAGAGCTGAGAAAAGTTATCTAGCAGCTCCACTTCATGCTGAAATAGTTGAGCGACGATGGGGAGGCAACAGGAACAAAACAGTTGACGGGGTCAAAGCTAAAATAGACAATTTGCTGAATGAGTATGTAGTGAGTGGTGACAAAAAAGAAGCTTGCAGATGCATCAAAGATTTGAAAGTGTGTTTCTTTTACCATGAAATTGTCAAACGAGCACTTATAATGGCAATGGAGAGGCGTCAAGCTGAAGGACGAATTCTTGATTTGTTAAAAGCAGCAGCAGAAGAAGGTTTGATTAATTCAAGCCAAATAACAAAGGGTTATGGCAGGTTGATTGACATTGTTGATGATTTATCACTTGACATCCCAAATGCAAGACGTATATTGCGGTCTTTGATTTCTAAGGCGGCATCTGAGGGCTGGTTGTGTGCTTCATCTTTAAAATCATTCTCATTGGAGCCGGAGAAGAGATCATTAGGAGATGATGCCGCCAAAATTTTCAAGATGAAGGCTCAGTCAATTATCCAAGAGTATTTCTTGTCTGGTGACATCTTAGAGGTAATCAGTTGTCTAGAGTCAGAGAACAGCAGTTGTTCAGGAGAACTAAATGCCATCTTCATTAAGAGATTGATAACGTTAGCAATGGATCGAAAAAATAGAGAGAAAGAAAGGGCTTCAACTTTGTTGTCATCACTGTCTTTTCCACCTGATGATTCTGTAAACGGTTTTGTAATGTTGATAGAGTCTGCAGATGACACTGCTCTCGACAACCCTGTTGTTGCTGAGGATCTTGCAATGTTTCTGGCTAGAGCGGTGGTGGATGAGGTATTGGCTCCACAACATTTAGAGGAAATTGAATCCCAGTTTTGGGGGCAAGAATCAATTGGTAGCAAAGTGCTGCAAATGGCAAAGTCATTGCTAAAAGCTCGACTCTCCGGTGAAAGGATCTTAAGGTGTTGGGGTGGAGGAGGAAGCAGCAGGCATGGATGGGCGGTTGAGGATATCAAAGAAAAAATAGGAAAGCTGTTGGAGGAGTATGAGTCTGGTGGGGACGTTAGAGAAGCTTGTCATTGCATAAAAGAGCTAGGGATGCCATTCTTTCATCATGAGGTGGTCAAGAAAGCATTGATAACAGTCATCGAGAAAAAGAATAAGAGGCTCTGGGGTTTGCTTGAAGAGTGTTTTGAATCAGGACTCATAACTATGTATCAAATGACGAAGGGTTTCGGTAGGGTAGCAGAATCTCTAGAGGACTTAGCCCTGGATGTGCCTGATGCTGAGAAACAATTCACAAGTTATGTTGAAAGAGCCAGGATATCGGGGTGGTTGGATTCCTCCTCCAGTTTCAGCAAAGCAGAACATGCAAAAGAGAACGGTAACTGTGTATGATACTTAACAGGTAAGCTTTTTGATGGCCTTGAAAGGTTTGTTAGTATTCCTGATTTGTTTATTGAAATTGGTTTCTTTTTTTTAACTCTCTTGCAGAGGCTATAGGACTCAGATGATAAAAGAATGCGCATAGAGTATGTTTTGGAGAAATGACCCGTCACTGGAAGGTACACATTATCTGTGCATGATTTATAAAAATTAGTAGCATGTTCTCCCTTCGTGGTCCTAAACACTAGACTTGTTTCGAATCTGGATGGTAATGTTCAACCATTCCATCAAAATGGACTGGTTTGACCCGTAGGCTTTTAGTCTATCACCAGATTTATGGACGAGTCTAATCATCACCAAATTTTTATTTATTTGGTGTTGTAACCATATATTTTTAGATGGGTTGGTTCTTACATTAATTTTTCTTGTCATGTTTATTGAAGTACGGAATATCATTATGTGATAGAAATTCGTTTTCTCTTTAAAGCCGATCTGCAGTCGCATGTGTCAAAACAGGAAAGCATTTGGATCTTGGTTTGCACTTTGCAGTACTAACAACTTCAGTATTTCGATTTATTAGATCTTTAATGTAGAATTTTTTTTTTTTTCATATATTTAATGGCGGATTTATATTGATTTGTTTGAACAGATACAATTAAAATTGCAGAGAAAGTTATAGTTTTATTCTTACACATACATTTTTCTATGCTTAAATTTTCAATATTAATGCAAGATTTTATGTTGAAATTATTCGTTTGGAAATTTTTAAAAAAACTAATAATAAATTTTTATTTCTATCGAAATAATAGGTCCAATATGTTTATTACTAAACTTGTTGAAGAGATGAAATACAAATAAGATATATTTTTTTCATAAAAAATTAAATCAATCATGAAAAAAAGAATTAAACAAAAAATTAAAATACATTCTTAGAAAATAAAATTTTCATAGAGAAAAGGCAAATAAAAAATTTTTATAAAAATTCTTGTAGTATCATCGAGAATAAAAATTTTATTATACCACATGATTATATTACCATAGTGGTGTTTTTTGTTTCTAGTTTTTTTTATACTTTATTTTGTCTGTCCTTGTTTATAAGCTTAACAAACCCCCATTTGATTTCTCCTTCAAATTCCAATATCATCAACTATTTTCAGTCGTCTACAATATTCAATTAATTTTTTAATAAATATTTTTTTAATTTCTTCAATTGTATATAATATGCAGGTAGATGTTAATAAATTTTATTTACAAAATATGAGTGTTACAATTTTGTCATTGTTAAATTAAGACATTAATATTTTTAGTTAATTTGTTTATTAAAATAAATAAATTTCAATATATTATCACACGGTGTCACAAAAATTTAATAACATGTTTTTAATATTGATTAATATATTTTATTTATAAAATATTAATTATGGAAGACATTTTTTTCTGAAATTTATTTAATATCTCTCAACTCAAATATTATAAATACATTTTATTTAGTTTTAACTCAAATTTTATTTTTATTTTTTAAAAAATAACTTTAGTTGTACGTAATTTAACAACCTGAAAATCATGTTTTCTTAATAATAAGACGTGAAGGTCATGTTATTAATGATTTACAAAAGTTTATTTATTTTATTAAATATATAAAATTAAGTAAGAAAAAAAAAGATTAAAAATTTGATTACAGTAATTGAAAAATAAAAGACCCAAATTGGAAAATTGTGTTTATTATAAATTACAGGTGCCCCAAAAGTGGGAAGGGCAGACTGATTAAGCCGGTCATTGACAGAAATGGAAACAGAGACCGGAGAAATCGAAGAAAAACACAACGAAGCCAAAGCGTCTCCGTCTGGCCCGAATCCGACCCAGAAAACTGTAAGGACGAAGGTACCGGAAGTGGAGATTCATCTCTACAGGCGGGGCAAGGGTCCAATTGACGTGTTCAAGTCGAGTTTAGGAGGTTGGGACCAGGACCAGCTCGAGGTCCGGGACATACTCGACAAATATGGTTTCAAGTCAATCCACGCTTTCAATCCCCAGTCGGGTCGTGGGGCGCCGATTCGGTTTAACCCAAGGAATGGGAGGTCAGTTCTTGGTTATAAAGATGGATCGGTTGCTTATATCGACGGAGAACCGAAGGTAATTTGTTTGCCTGTTAAATTTAGGGTTTTAAATTCATGGATTATTTTTTGATGTTGGTTGATTTTTTATTTTCAATTCCAAGCGAAACGAGTGGAATTCTTGTGCAAGTACATGGGGGATGCCTGCTTTTCGGTTTTGTTTCCATAATCTATCTTTTTACTGAATCCAAAATCAGCCTCGCATTGGATGAAATTGCAGAAATTTTTCTATGAGAATTTGTTAGTCTGCATAGCTTATTTGTCAGAATTATCTATTAGAACCTCCTTTTGCTCAAATAGAATAGAGGAAATGATCGGATACCATGGAACTATTGTTGGTTTTTGCTGGTAAAGAATTGTTAGGCCATAGACAAATCTTTTGTAGAAACTTATTATGTCTTCATCAGTTTTCTTGCCTGAATTTTGGGGAAGAAAAACTGGTATCTTTTCCACCAAGTATTCGTCCATCATTTCCTCCACCCAGATATTCTACAGTGTTACTTTTGCAGCTAAATTGGTTTTCCTTACACCACATCTTACTCTACTCTTCCCTGCCTTCTTCTGCTTTATGTTAAAAAACTCTACTCTTGTAGTAAATGCTTGATACAGCATATGTAAGGATATAAATTAGTCCAAAACAAAACAAATTGAAGAAATCAAAACTGGAACTAAATGTTCTCAAAGTTCAAAGTTGAATACCTAAACCAAAATTGGTTCGATTTTTTAAAAACCGAACTGAACCAATTTTTTTTGTTCCTGTTGGTTAAAACCCAAAAAATGATATTCTACTAAATTCTTAGTTTGTTTTTTATAGAAGGAAACATGATATTGTGAAATAATATATAACAACTAAACTAGGTAAAAATTAATTAAATGGAATCCAAGTTGTATCAGATTGATACAACATATATAAATGATAAATCTATGTGATATTGTGAAAGAACCCTTAATATTTAAGAGTTTTCAAAAATACCCTAATATTTTCAATTTTTAGGTTAAGCTGTTTAATTGAAAACCAAAAACCAAACAGAAACCAAACTTTATTAAACAACTTTTCTTATTTCTTAAAACCAAAAACAAAACTGAAAACTGAACTTGAATTGGCGGAATTATGTTTTGTTTGGTCTGATTTCATTTTCTATTAACCAAATTGAAACTTACACCTCTAGTGTGTTGCCTCAGTTAGTGAGTTGTCCATTAGAAACTGCTTGATGCAGCATGTTGCCTCAGTTTGGTTTTTGATAGCTTTGAAGGATTCACCCAGTACTAAGAGTGCACCTAAGATTTCATAGACCTTTTGCCCGCTTCATTTGATGTTATTGGATTGAACTTCTATTTCTAGAAGTTCTTTTGAGTACAGAATACTTGTTGTCATACCTTCTGTGCAAGCTGTTGGCTAGATTGTTGATCATGAGTGTAATGGACAAGACCAAATGATGTGAGCTAATGTCATAACAATTTATACCATGGAACAGATGTTGGACCTATGATATACAGGAACTTCTTAAAAACCATGAGGTTGGCTAGTTTATGGAAATCATGGGTATTGGCCAGTAAAAATCTACCATTATGAATAGGGGTTACCTTGAGGGTACATTAATACTGAGCTATCTAAACTTTCAGAGTTTTGGAATAGCTATATTGTTGTTGCAGAGTTTTTATTCCTATCTACATGTGAAGGTTGTTTATCTGTGTGAAAACAAGTTTGGAATGAGGCTCTCTGGTTGTTAGTGCCTGATTTTGTGATGGCAGAAAGTAAGCAAGTTCAATCATGCTTGTGGTCTTGATGGTCCTTTAACTTGTTCAGGATACACATATACACACATTCCATGCAGGGTTCCTTGATTTATTGAGGAGGTGCCATGGTGCTTGCTTTTGTTTCCATGATGATGAAAATTGGTACTTTGCAACTTTGGGTGCAAGTTCTTTTTCCCCTCTCTCTCTCTCTATGGTATTGGAATTACCTTATCTCCCTTAAACACTATGTTTAAAATATTCAATTGACCAAGAGCTTCATGAATATTTTTCTTTTCCATCTATTATATGATGACTTATGAGCTTGTGCTATCCTTGTTACAATTTTCAAATATTTATGCTTGAGATATCATTTGTGAAGCCCCATGGATGTCAAGATATCTTAGTGTGACATAGGTGCTTGTGATCCCAATGTAAGTGAAGCTATTCGTTTGGGAGGGGGCATAGCTCTTCATTCTACATGTTCATACTTGTATTGCCTGGAATTTTTATTATCAGCCCATGATTCTTACTCTAGGTGCAGTTTCAGCTGAAGTGAACTTTTGACTTCTTTTTCATGTAGGATTCTTTGATCAAACCCATTACCAGAATCTTGTTTGGCATAGCAGTTATAACCATTTTGATAGCCCTGGTTATGAAGGAAACTCCGGAATGGATGAAGAAATTAAACATTCTTGGTGGGGACTTTCCGCCCTGGATCTTGGCATGCATGGTCATCGTATTTACCCGCATGAGGAAGAGAACTAGAGACTTTTTTAAAGCGCGCGGGTGGTGAAACTTGACATTTTTATATTTGGGTTGTGTAGGAGTGATGAGTTCGCCATTCCCTGTAGCTTCTGCGATCCAACTATTGTCGAGTCCACATTTTGCATTTGATAAAAGATGTTTCCATTAAAAAGCAAGCTGCCATTTGGAAGGCTTAGCTGCTCGGCTCAGCAACAATTATCTATCTATCATGGTGGAGTAACATATATATTGATTTTGTCTTCATAATTTTTGATAATTTTACAAAGTATGTATTTTTACAATGTTCTTCTATTTTTGATAAAACGACATCGTACTTTTATATGTTAAATCTTAAAAATCAATTAATTACGTCCTGAGTACAGTTATAATTTAGGAAATAGGGTTTTTTTTTTTAAAAAAACCCTATTTCCAATTTTACAAAATTATATTTGGAATAAATTTTATTATTCTAAATATTAATTATTGTAGAAAACACATGTGAGTAAAATTATTACTTAGTTATATTATAGCCTAATCATGGCTTGGGAACCAAATGACCCATTAATAATTGTAGTTAAAATTATGTGTCTACTTTTTCTACTTATGATGACTTTGATTTTGACTTTTGATTATTATTATTATTATTTTACAAAAACAATATTAAATTAAACAAATAAAATTAATAGAAAAAAAAAGAGAAATTCAGTCAGAAAAATTTATATTTATTAATATAAACATAATTATATTTTTTGTTATATCTATTAATTAATATTATTTATTAAGTCGTCCTCACCCACTTCTCTTTTTATATTAAATTGAGTATGACTCGAATTATTATAAATATATATTTTTTTATTTTAAATATTAATTATTATTTTAACCTTTAATAATTAAAAAAGATTTATGTGTCCATTTTCGGATGTAATTAAATTTTGAGAAATTAAAATTGATTTATGGCATAATCTGAAATCGTATAAATATAGATTATATTATTTTAAGTCTTGCTTAAAAATGGGGGAAAAAAGGGAGAGAGACTGAAGAGAGGGGAACGAAAAGGGAAGAGATCCGAATTGGCGCTCCCTTTCTCTTTCTTTGTTCGAAAATTCTATTTCCTTTGGTGGAGAAAAGGACTTTATATATATGCATATATATATATATATATATATATATCTGGTATGTATATAATATATAGAGACGCAGACACACAGTGACAGTAAATAATTACTATAATAATCATCAAGATTTGAAAGAATCCATCGCTGTTTCACTCGCCTGTTAGGCGCCATGTCAATGCGAAGGCGTACCTTGCTCAAGGTCATCGTTCTTGGGGATAGCGGGTGAGATTCTTTTTTAGCTCTACTTCCAACTTCAACATTTTTTTTTTGGTTTATAGTCGCGTATACGACGTGTACGTTTGTTAATTTACGTTTAATTTGTTGTTTCGATGTCAGAGTTGGCAAGACCTCCCTAATGAATCAGTATCCTCGAACCAGTTTCTTCGATTAATATATGAGATCTTTCTCTTTTGGAATGAAGTTTTACCGTTGTGTTTTCGTGTTGTTTCAATGTTTTGGTGGGATATTGTTGCAAGATGAAGTCAGTTTATCAAATCTGTAGTCTTCTCGTTGTTATTTTTAGGTAATCTTCTTTTGCTAATTTGGGATATCTATCCGGTGAATATTGGCCAAGTATGAGAATGGTTGGTTCGTCTAATTTACAGGCTTTAGTTTTCAATTTTCTCAAATTAATGAAATGCAAGATACAGCGAATTATTAGTTTTAAAGGAATGTAATGCACATCTGCCAAATGCGAGTATTTATAGTACTTTATGCACATCTCAGGCACCCAATCCTAATACCGTATGGTTTTGGTTAGAGTCTAACATAGTAACCGAATCAATTTGTACTACCTATTGTTCTGTTTGTGAATCTGTTTGCTCAAGTATGCCGTACATGCTCCACTTTATATGCATGTTTGACAACTTTTCCCAGCACTACATGATTATGGGGCATAATCTAATAATTAGACTAAGGTTGTAATTATGCATAACTTGGGAGAGTGTCTTTAACAAGCTGTTTAGATATGTGCATAAGAAATTTACTCAGCAATATAAAGCTACAATCGGTGCCGATTTTGTCACTAAGGAGCTGCAGATTGATGATAGGCTGGTCACTCTACAAGTGGGTTCTCTAGTTCACTGGTCTCCCTATTAATTAGAGTTCACTGTCATGATATCTGTGTAGAGTTTTGTTGTACTAAATGATAGTTTTTGTAGATATGGGACACAGCTGGGCAAGAGAGATTTCAGAGTCTTGGGGTTGCCTTTTATAGAGGTGCAGATTGCTGCGTGCTAGTTTATGATGTCAACGTTATGAAGTCATTTGATGCTCTTGACAATTGGCATGAAGAGTTTCTTAAGCAGGTTCTTCGTGATGCTCTTGATTCCCATTTCCTTCTTGTTTTGTATAATTCTGTTTCTGCCTTTTGGTATGTTCAATTACTGCATTTCTATTTCTTGTCCTTATCGTGTCTTACCAAGTGATGATTCAAGCAGTTGGCTTCTATCTTCTGCACTTTGAAGTGGTGCCTGGAAGCATTACATAATTCTAATTGTTTAAGAAAACATTTATTGCATACTATTTAGTATGATCAATCGTCCATCCCAAGAAAGCTGCGGCTTTTTCTAGGTTCAGAGATAGTTTTACCCAATATGAGCTAATTTTCCTTGCAGATATTTCCTATTGACCTTGGTTAAGGTGGGACGATGTCCTTTTTTAAGACTAATAGCAAGCACTTATCATTTCTAACGTAATTACTTGCACTGGTGATGTCAAAAACTATTCATCAGCTCACTAACATTTATAAGACTACAAGCTCACCTTGTCAGTTAGACGTGTGTGTATCTTTTATTCTCAGGTGGAAATAATAAGGAGTTACCTCATTGCCACCCTTTGATGAGCTTATGTAAATAAATTAGAAAGACCCGACATGTCATATCTTCTACAGTAAAACTGTATGCTGTTTTTCCTACTTTATTAGATCTAGTGAAACATTTGTAGTTCACAAAGGTTGTTTATGAAACTTTCATTTGCAAATTGTGTTGTGTTACACAAGTTATTGGCTGGTCTTTATGTCTTTAAGAATACAAGCTCTGACCTAAAAGTATGCTTAGTCTGTTCCAACCCATGTGTCTCTATATGGGAGTTGCTGGCTTGAGGATTTCACTCTAGGACCTCGCAAGAGCTTTTGACCTGGGGCAGCCGCCAATAAGGCAAATGCTGTTGGTCTGTTTAGTTGGTGGTTTTACATGTTTTTGGTGCTTTTTCCATTTGAACATTGGACATCCTAAATGCATAACTCCAAAATTTATGGAGACTGCTACTTGGTCAGATTGAAAATGAAATGTTATCCAGAAGTATAACATATTTGGTGGCTTCTAGTAAAGAACTGTATAGCAGAATTATGCCCTAGAAATAAGTATGCAGGTAGCTTCTCAAAAGAAAATGAGTAAGCAGGTTCATTCCAGAGAAATTGGCTGTAGTATTTCAACAGGAAGAGAATAGCTTTTTGAGAACGATTATGTTCAAGCATCACGTTTTTTCCTTTTATGGATCCGTGGTCTTGGTGAAGCTCTCTTATGGCTTTGGTTTCTCTGAAATTAGTTTGAGGTTTGCGATTTCCAGTAGAACTTTTAACATGTCTAGGGGAAGACTAATGCTTAGTGAGATGTCTTAGTAAATGATCTTTCCCAGGACATTGATCCATATTATTGTGCTTACCATATTTTGTAGCAAGTGACAAGCTGTTGCTTTGTTGGCCTTCTGCTCAAGGAGTTTATTGTTACAACTGTGGTTCTGTTCTCCCTTGCCCATAAGAATGTAATCTGGTTTTTTACTCCACAAAAAGGTCCATCTGGTTCCACAAGATAATCTACATGGAGTTTGCTATTGTATGATAGATACTGAACGGAAAGCTCTAAGTTTATTTATCAGAATTCAGAATAGTCCTCTGCTTCAGGATTACCTCCAAGTCATTCCATGACTCTGTCCATTGGTATACTTATGCTATCATTATTCTTTCTCATCTTTGGTTTGATGTTAACAAGTATTGTGATTGAGCTCGGGTTGATAACCCTGACTAATCTTTAGATCTCATTGAACGCTCCTTTGGTCTTATCCTCATTTGATCTGTTGTTTCCTCAAGATTCACCCCAAGTTGGTAATTCTGATTAAGTTTTAGCTCTCTTGCAACACTCTACTGAAATTCATGCAAATGAATACCCCATTAGTTAAAACCTAGCCTAAAGTTCCATCTTATGACCATTGTCTAGAAAGGCATAATGCCTTTTTTTTTCTCCAGGTTAACAGTGGGACAGTTTTAGTCTATCATTCAAAAGTGTCCGAATGTAATGGAAGTAGAGTCTTTGAGATATTGAGATGGATATACTTTACATCTCTGGTTTTTTTTTTTTTTTTTTTTTTTTTTACACATTTACTACCAAATTATTCAAATGAATATATGTAATTTCACATTGCACTATAATATGCACGGTTGTTGTCTGGATTCTCTTTTTTTACTTAAGCAAACATTTTTTTTTGTTCCTCTATGGTCTCTATGTTAATGCTTATCAAATCAAATGTATCAAAATGTATTGCTTTATAATTTTCTGTTTGTGTTTGTGTATGTGAAGTGCAAACAAGGGGAGTATAAGTCATTTTATCATTTTTAATTTTGCCATTCTCCTGACATGTGTCTTTTCTTTTCTTTTTTCTGGTTGACGTTGTTTGTATTGTCACTACCCAGGCAAACCCATCTGACCCCAAGACATTTCCATTTATATTGCTTGGAAACAAGGTGGATATTGATGGTGGAAATAGTCGAGTGGTAAGAGTATACTGTTCTGGAGCTGGCTAGAAGCTTTACTTTTCAGCAGCTTACTTTATTTTATTTATGGGCAGGTTTCTGAGAAAAAAGCAAAAGAATGGTGCGCTTCTAATGGTAATATACCTTATTTTGAGACATCTGCGAAAGAAGATTACAATGTTGATGCTGCATTCTTGTGCATTGCCAGAACTGCTCTAGCAAATGAGAATGAGCAAGATATGTAAGTTTATGATAAGGCCTTAATTTATCTCTTACTTCGGTTGCATTTTGAGTGAAATTTTTCAAAATCTTGAAGTGATGATCTTGGCTAGGTTCAGAAAAGAACATGGTTTAACCAGTTTCAAACCTTTGAAAGATGAGCACTGTCTGCATCACATACAGAATATTTATTGCTGTTATTGCTGAGGGACTTGCCAGCAAAACATTTAAGACGTAAAGCATTTTTAGAAGGATTGGTTTTGACTGCATCAAGAACATGAATCGAGGAATCTTTATCATTAACCTTAGAGTTTACAAAGCATGCCATCTCCCATTATCATATATAAAAACTTGATGGATGTCTATTGTGAAGTTATGCATTGTTTTGGATTTAGGAATTGAATAAATATATGCCAGACATCAGTTACATCTTTCTTTAGTTCTTATTGTAACTGGATATCTGTTGCTTGAACTTTCTGTTGCATGCATTTTTCTCTGTACCTTATACCTATCTGCTGAACATGGATTTGGGCCATTGTTTTGCCTGCAACATGTGTCCAAATACTGGGGCACCAAAGAAGCGTAAAAAGCAAGCTATTGCTGTTATACATCTCAGCATACTGGTTGGGACCTGTTAGTAGGCTGAATAATCTTTGTCGCCATTAGTAAACATGGTGTCTTTCTTTTTAGTTTTCTTCATTATGTTTCTCAATATTGACTCTTTTCTTCAATTTCATTGGACTACTCACCATTTTCTTTTGGCGTATAGCTTGTAAACATAATAAGATTTTAAACCCAAATATATCCCCGTGTTTATAAATTTTTCTTTGTTAAGGAAATGTAAAATTTCTGCTAGATTTTAGGTTCATTTACTCGCTCATAGGAGAGTTCTGCTTGAGATGTTCAATCACTTAATTAACATAGAATAGCGATAGCATCTCCTGAATTTGAGCAGCACGATACAGGTCTTGAGTGTTTACTTTGGGTTTCGCCATTTTGAATATCTTTGTTATATGCTAAGTGATGCACAGTCCAGGAAGAGATAAGAGAGAAAAATGGAGGATGGGTTGGTTGATTCCATTACCCAGTTTAAGGTTGGTTCATTGGGAAACAGTTGATTTGTCTGATCTTTCGTACAAACAGTTCTGTAACATAGTCTGGAGAGCCAATTCATCGTGTGGAATGTTCTGAGTGGTCACTGGTGATGCTATTTCTCTTCATCATGACATTCTGGAAAACTATGCTTTGTGCCACCAACAAAGGCCTTAGGAAAGGAAAAGCCAAGAAGCTTAGAAAGTCAAAGTGCTGATTTTCTCTAAAAGATGGCATTTCAGTTATGCAGTTTAAGAAAGATGGGAACTTTTCTTTCAAAATATTTTGTTTTAACTGATTGCTATGGTGTCACATGGATACTTGAAATCTGGTGCATATGTGATGACCTTATTCTTTTCGTTTCTCATTGCAGATATTTCCAAGGGATGCCTGAGGCTGTTTCCGAAACCGAGCAGAGTCGTGGTTGTGCGTGCTGAACAAACTGCGGTTAATGTATTTACCGCATTCATTCAAATGCGTTGGTCGATCAGAGATCAATTTTGCAGTACTTTCTTTTTCTTCTCACATGCAATTTTTGTATATTGTCATCCATTGAGTATGCTCAAATGTCTCCATTGCTGCCAATTGTGGAGGGTACTGCTGTTAACTTTTTGAGAATTTGAAGCTGTTGGATCCCACGTCGAATGTATCGTCTCTGGGACTCTGCAATCTGCATTACCTTTTCAGCCTTTTGTTTTGGAACTGAAATGTTTCAGGGTTGTTGTTATATCAACTTTCCATTTTGATTTGATTTAATATTGAGCTGTTAGAACATTGCTGTTTAACAGCGAGGTTGTTTCTGTAGATCCTCTGACGAAATAAAACTTCTGCTGTTTGTGAAAAATACAAGGCACCGCCTACCTGCACTCTTTTGAGAATCCTGTCTTTGTCTAATCAGTTGGTACTCTGGACATGTACATACAGTCTTCGAGTGTAGATATACATATATGGGCTAGCCCATACATCTAGCCGGCTGACTCCTCACGTGGGCTCTTCCTCTGTGGGTTTGGGCTGATCATATCTTCAATGGTATTTAATAAGTATATAATTGTAAAGTTGTGAGCTTTATTCAAATGCGTGAATTGCAGCAAAATATATATATATATATATAAATATAAGTAACTTATATAAGAAATTAATGAAGAATGTGGAACAAATGACTGTAATATTTTTTCTACAAATAAATGATTTAATTTATTTCATACCTTCGTTAATGGCGAGTAATTAATGGGTTCTTGATTTAATTAAGAAAAAATTAAATAAATGTAATCGATAATTGCTATTTAAATCCTAATAAATTCCATTTTAATTTGGTTTAACACTTGAGTTATCCGTGAGATAGTCATGGAGGATTCGTCTCAGAGTTCCTTTTCTTTTGCTCATCTAAAAGGTCGTCAAAAATCTCACCCATGGCGGAAATCGAGCCACGTCATCAGTATCTGTGAAGTGGAGCAGGCGTCAACATTTGAATCATATCGTGTATTTTCGACTTCTACGATTTCTCTTCTCCAAGCGTCAAAGCCTGACTCCTAAGCCAGTGAGAAGCTGAAAATGGCGAGTAGCGGGTTAGCTGCGGGGTTGAAAGCTCTGTTCATGGTGTTAGGCTTCATGATGGTCGCTACTTTCATTTATACTGTCGCTATTTACGGTCTCCCTCACCGCGACGAGCTCCTCTCTCCGTTCGCATGCCTCTCTCTCCCTCTACATTTTGTTTTGGGTTGTACTGATCAAATAATCTTCTGATTTCTCTTTTAAAAATTATGTATTTCAGGTGGTCAGTGGCAACTTTTGTTGATTTCTGCATTAACCTCATGGCTTTAGTGGTATGTAATTAATTGTTAACTATTCACACACACACACACACACACCAGATACATGTATATAATTTGCTTTTGTTGATACTGCTAGGCTTGGGTTTCCTACAAGGAATCGAATTGGTTTAGTGCATTGCTGTGGATAATTCTTTTAGTTGTCCTTGGCAGGTATTAGTACTATGAAATTTTGATTCTGTTCCTGGTTATATTCTTATCTCTGGCTTTAATGTCTGCGAGTTCGGTTCTCCAGTGTAGGAACATGTGCCTATGTTCTTGTCCAACTTCTCAAGTTGACATCTCCGGATTGTTTACAAGATCCCATGTATCATCTTCTCTTACGGCATTCAAACCAGTACAGTACCACACTCAAAACTCTAGATTGTGTAAATTAAGCATGTATCGCCATTTAAATTAACTGCTCTATCTCTGGTCTCATGGGTTTTACTTCCTGGTTTCCATATGATGTGCCTGAGACCGCCTTGGGAAAATCATTTTTTGAAATTTCTTCAAATCGTCAGCTTGTGCTAGGAGATTGGAATCCAGTCAATATGTCAATGTGGGTGTGGGGCATTGTTTTCCAGCCCATTTGGTTGCTGGAACTTTCGAAGAAGGGATTGAGTAATTTTTTTTTTCATTTGATAGATTGCATCTATCCTTAAGTCGCATCATTCTTATCTAACAATTGAGGGGAGATCGCGAGCTCAATGTGAAGACTGATTTGAAACTCTGGCCTTTCCCCTGACACCAATATACCAACTTAGCTTAGTAGACCTGAATAAAGGGTGTCTGATCAATTTTCACTTCATTGGATATACCCCCCCTTTGTTTTTGCACAATCCATCTCTAAGAATGCTGTATTTTATGCATCACAGGATTCAAGGTACATTATAGAATTGTTAATGATTTTTCACTTAATTTTTTCTTTTTCAAGCCTTGGAAGGCTTTTAAATTCACCTTGCATTGCTTGATTCAAGAGCAAAGCATGGTGGGTCCTGTCTTAGAATATTTGGTTCATATTGGGGTTTAATTTAGAGAAATGGTTAGATTCTGCTTCTTTACTTGGTAATTAATGCATCCATGTGGTTTCACTGGCTTACATGCATCTAGCTCTTCTTTGGGACACGTGCTTTCTACTCTACGTGCCCCAACTTTCTGTCAAAACCCTCAACTTTCTGTCTCACTCTCTCTCTCTCTCCCTCTCCTTTCTTCTCTTTACATTAAAGTTTAATTTCTTATTCTTTGGTATATCTATTTAAACAGGAATGCTGTGGAATGTAGGGCAAAATATTCACCTATTATCATAGCAAGAATTGCTTTTAGTGCTTTGGGTTGTCTAATGTTGGGGACTTTACTTTACACTCTCTTCACTTACGGTCACCCTTTCCGCAAAGAGCTTTTAACTCCGTAAGTTTCTGTTTTTCGTATACTTGTCCTTATATGCTTGCTCCTTTTTAATTAGAGATTTGTCTAAGAAGCATAAATGAAGATGATGTGAAAATAGCAATGACTGTAGAAAGAAAATAATAAAGGTGGTTATATAGTATCCATTTTGGTGGTACTTATTATGTAAAGTATTCTTAATCATTTTGCTATAGTTTTTTGAAATAGTTGGTTTGCATGAAAATAGAAGTTTGCAGCCTGCTGTTCTTTTTTCTCCTTTTGTCCTAGGATTTGTTTTTAAAGTTAGGAATTTATCCTCGTATTTTCCTTGTAGATAACCCATTATGAAAATATTTACAACCGGCATAGATAACAAGCACCAATATGTCTCAAAGCATTGCAGATGATTTTGAACATTCTTCGTCTAATATACTGGTGTTGAACAGGCAACAATGATGATGGCTACTAAATCACATGCATTTTCGAATGTTTTGGGGACTTCCTTCTTCTTTTTGTTGCTAGTTGCATCACATACTTTTGCATTTTACATGCATAATGTGTTTAAACAACAATGTGCAACATATTTGTTTCTTTTTTACTTTATGAAGGTAATTGTACTGTCATTGGAATATAATTTTTTGCTAAAATTGTTGCAGGTGGATGGTAGTCTTGCTAATTAACTTCTATATCAATGTTGTGGCTCTATCGGTATATTCAAACAGCCCTATAAATAGTTCTTTAGCACCATTCAATCTGGAACTTTTCAATCTCAGTTATTGTCCTTTTCCCAGGTTTTAGCAACCTATAACTGTAGAAGTTTGCGTTCTCTA
The DNA here is from genome assembly GCF_054855325.1 of Carica papaya. NCBI lineage: Eukaryota > Viridiplantae > Streptophyta > Magnoliopsida > Brassicales > Caricaceae > Carica > Carica papaya. The sequence goes on from NC_142309.1 coordinate 29,618,478, forward strand.
GTGAACCTATTTGAAGGTTGTGCCATATTTTAGTTGGTGCAAAGAAAAAAAAAAAGAAGAGAAAAGTGTACTCGGAAGGCAGGAATGCCATCTGTATAAAAGCTAGATCCATTAAAAAAACCTATAAGGTCCACAAGCTTCCAGTATGAGTGAGAGTGTGGTCATAAGACCAGGAGTAATGATCACACAGCCAAATATCCTCTAACTCTATGAAAGGATTGTCCACCCCCTCAAAGACTCCACTTTTCCTTTCTTTCCAAATGGACACCAAGATGGACGAGAGTTTAGAATGACTGCCTTTTTGCATGGTAGCCAGTTCAAGCTCATTTTTGTTGGTGCAGTTTTAAACTTATTGAGCCCAGACAACCTGTATATTGGCATTCATTGATCAGTTAATTTTTATATGATTTCCTTGTTCTCTTTATATGCTTTCAGGTTTGGGTTTTCTACAAGGAGTCAGGTTGGATCAGTGCAATTATTTGGATAATTCTATTTATATGTTTTGGCAGGTAACCTCTACTTTATGAGTTCTAATAATCAAAACCTTTATTTAATTTCTCTACTAATGTCATTATGTTGAACATAGAGTTCAAATGTTTTGTTTTTATTTTCTCAAGGTAATTGTGACCTTAGAAAATATTTACTGAGAATTTGAGCTAACTTCTTAAGGAATGTTTTTAAACATAGTATTCAACCCAAATTTAACTTTTCTTTCTCTCTTTTGAAATCAAAGAAGTCTGACAAATATTGGTAAGCTAGACCTCAATAAAATCAGTCAAGTGCACTTTCTTTTAATATTAATAGTCTTTTACTCGCATCAAATTTCTGTCTTTTAAAACATAGAGGATAGAAAAAGAAGGCTTATGCTATTTTTTCACTGATATTTTGCTATTAATTTCAGCATCGCTACATGTGCCTACATTGTTCTCCAGCTGTCACATCTTACATCCCATGACCCACTCTACCTTATTTTATTGAATAACGGCAACAGGTAAAGCAAGTGCAGTTGTTTCTGTTATTCATTTTAGGAACTTGACAGCAACTGATCTTTGACATAATAGTTAGGAATATTTTCCTTTTACCGATTTTCGTTGTGAACCCTAGTGACGATTGCATATCTAACATTACGATTGGTTCATACCTATTTTACTCCCATCCAGTTCTTAAACTTATTATATAAAAGTTATGTCTCTGCTATACCTTTAATTCCAATCATATTTTTGTATTCTCACTTATTAAAGAATGAATCTGAATATCTTACTTGAGCTGAACATGCAATTGACTTAAAATCGAAATTTTATTTTCTTTCAAATTCTTATCCAATTTATATTGTATTCTCATTCCTTTTCTGCTGAATTGAAATTGAACCAAACTTAGCCTAAATACGTATATTAAGAGTAAAAAACAACACATAAAAATAATTATGTATAGTATGGTGGTGTGGCCAGCGAAGCATTGATATTAGTTGGTTGGCTAGAATTTTTGAGCAATTGATTTGGTAGTACCATTAAACTATCCTTGCGTCGTATTATCTAAGATATCTAGCATTATGTAATGGAGCTGTTATGGTGTATCCGACGTGTAACTTAATGATGAGTATATCTATATTTAGGTGTAAAGTAATTATGTAATGATGATTAGTAAATTAGGAATTATTATTAAGTTAGGAATAGGAGAAGGGTAGTTAATAGAGTGGATATTTACTAGGTTTTAGATAAGTTAGATAAAGTTCCAAAATGAAATCCTATTGTGAGGCAGATTATGAATGAAGAAAAAATTTATCAAGTTTTGAGTACTTTTCTTACTCAATAGATTGTCGGAGTCTGTCTTAACGAGGCCGTACCTAGATATAGGTAAATGATGGAAGACACAAGAATATAAAAAATCTATTGATTGTCATGTTCACCGTCCCACAACAAGATCCATCAACAGGAACCCTAACAGAGGCTTATTATATGTTCATTAGTTTTTGGGGTGTAGATTTGTCTTTCATATTTTATGGTTTCAGTTTTTCATTGAAGTTTTGTGATGATTAATAAAGATTAAATATTCAGTGAGGAAAAATCTAAGAGGACCAGAGAATTATGTAAATTTGAACGTATAAAGAAGCTATGTTCTATCATATATGAACTGGAACTGTTTCGTTTACATACAAATTTTTGGAAGTTTTCCTGCCTTTTCTACGTCTGCATTGTATATGGTCCATCCGTTCTCATAATGACCATGACTTTGTTTCATCGGCATGATGTAGAAAGTTCAAACTACGTCTTTATTGAGTATACTTAAGGATGAACAAAATGGAAAAATGAAAATCTGAGTAATTTATCTGTTTCCTCTAGCTAAATATAGAAACCAGTTAATATCAGTCTACACTTTTGGCATCAACAACGCTGCTCCCACCCCTTTCCCTCAGAAGAAAAAGAAAAAGAAAAAGAATCATTTTATAGTGTTGGTATGGTACTCTCTTTGCAATTGTCTGTTCTTTTGTTTTCTCTGCCAGATGATGTTATAGTTAGCTGATGGTTCATTGTAGGGCAGAAAACAGGTATGAGCGGACTTGATGGTGAGAAACTGCAACAATAATGCAGCTGTTAAGCCAGAAGAGTTTGGACTGCTCTGGGTAGACAAAATCCACACAGGTTTGACAGCACCTCTACATATATATATATATATATATATATACACCGATCTGATTGGTTTGGAAAATTCCTTTATCATGTACAATATATACAATATCCTGAGAAACATCCAGTTGTCTATTCCAGATCTTGTGTATCACGGATTTTTTGAATTTCATGTTCATGTAAATTTACGTCTGGCGCACTATTTGAACACTCTCGAAGGGTTGCCTTTAAGGCAATATTGGCATGTCAAGTTAGTCTTAAACCTATCTCTTCTCAGAGATAAGTTCTTCTGAGGTATTTATAGCTGATATATGATTGAGTTCCCTGAACTTGTCCATTTGTTACAAATGTTAGCCTTTTATCCAGGTGGATGCTTACTTGACTTTCTTTTTCCTTCTCCTTTTCTCCTTCCCTCCCTCCCTCTCCTCCCTCCTCCCCCCACCAAAAAAACTCTTTCTTTCCTTCCTCTGCAACTCTCTCATTTCCTTTTTTCTATTTTCTTTTGATTTCTTTCTAATTCTGTTTTAATTAATATTTTAAAGACTAAATAAGTTTAAAAACATTAAAATAAATAATAGAACAATTTTTAAGTAGTAAAAGAAGTTTTTAAAGAACGGTTAGGATGGAGGTTGTTGTCTAAAATGAAAATTTTGAAGAAGCTTTCAGAATCTCAAAGTTCACACTCATACTTAGTCGTCAGCACAACCTCATCGTTGACTAACCTCCAATCTTCTTCGAAAGTTGATCAATAGATTGTCAGAAAGGCTTGCTCGTGCCTTCAAACTTGAGAGAACAAACAGAGAAATAAAAGATTTTCTTGTGACAATATGTTTTGTTTACGATATTCTTTATTCATAAAGGAGATACCTATTTATAGGTTATAAATGGCGAGAAAAACGAGCAAGAAAGGGAGGGCACTGTAACGGCCGAATAGCCGGTGGGTGACAACCCTAACCCTAATTCGTTACAGAGTGAAAAGATTATTTTATTCCTTTTATGAATTATCTTAATCCTTCTTTTTCTCTTCAGAGATTTTTGTATTAGTAAAAATTTGTTGATGCTAAGAATAGAGAGAAAAGAGAATCTAATCAAAGACTAAACTGCCTGCTCATTCTCTCTCTGCAAAGCAAGAATCTAGGCAAATCCAAACTACAGGTGATGGATGATGGGTTTAAATGGATGAAATTGTGATAAGAAATCTGTCAGGAACAAACAAAACCCATATAAATTACTAATCTTTGACAAATTACACACACACACAATGTATCCCATATGAACTGATTTCTGATTGAGTATATTAAAAGTAAAATTTGACAAGTACCCACTTACTTCCATGCCGAAGGTAGTGAGTACTTTTAATTATTAAAGAGATGACAAAGCTATCGAAGATAAATTGATGGTTTCCATGATAAGTACAGGCTGCATTTGCAGAACCCTTTTTGTTTCTTTTTCATTATCGTCATTGAATTCTTCGGTATTTGCTTTCGAGATAAAAGCTGAAAATGGGTGGTTTGGAGAATCGATGAGATAGTTTATTTAGTTCGGATCTTCGTTTAGTTTCATCTTATCTTCATTCTGGTTATAGATAGATTGTACAGGTTCGGATCAATAAACAGAGATAATTTCATTCAAGTTTTATCCTAATTATAGATTAGATAATCTAACCTTGAGTCACCTGTCTATAAGTCAGCCAGCTTGAATTGTAATTTCATATAATAAATATTAACAGACAGTTGAATCGGCGAAGCCACGTGTCAGCTTGTTAACACAGCTACGTAACAACGTCGGATGACCCGGTGGGAACCACACGGGACCAAAACCCCTCTCTTTCAAATACGAGAAAGAAGACAACCGACACTAAAATAAAAGCGCAAAAGAAAAGTTTTTTTTCTTTGGTATTTTTTAAAATTAAATAAATTAAAAAAAAAACAAAAGACAGTTTTCGGTGGGTCCCACGTCGTACATTTGTCGAATGCCACGTCACCTCAAACCCACACGTGCGTTTCGTCAATCGCCACGAACTCTACCACCCAGCAAAACCGAAACCGATTCGGTTACGTCACCTCTCTCTGTCTCTCTGTCTCTCTCTCTCTCTCTCTGCTGTTCTGGCTCTCGTATATAAACCTTCTAACTTGCAACTCCTCCTCTCTATCTCAGAACGAACCAAAAAAGGAAATCCAAAAAAAAAAAAACCGAAAAAAATCCAAAAAATTAAAAAAAAAAAAAAAAAACAGGCACTACCATTTATAGATTCAAGAGAGAAGGATTTAAAGAAAACCCTAGCCCATTTCAATCTCTACTCATTTCGTTTCGAATTCTCTCTCTGTGCGGTAACCGTTTTTTTTTTACTCAGCACATCACAGAGAGGAGATGGCGGCAGCGGTGGCGGCGCAGTCGGCGACAAACCCAGTGGCTCTTGCTGCCGCGGCAGGTGCGGCTGCGGTGGCGAGCGGCTACGCGAACGCTTCTCTTTACGTCGGCGATCTGGACCACAGCGTCAACGAGAACCAATTGTACGATCTCTTCAATCAGGTCGCTCAGGTTGTCTCCGTTAGGGTTTGCCGCGATCAGAGTAGGCGATCCTCTCTCGGTTACGCCTACGTCAATTTCAGCAATCCTCTTGACGGTAAGCGTCCTTTTTTTTTTCTTTAATCCATTTCATCGGATAATCGTGAATGTACCTTAATGTGTCTGTATATCCGACTGTTTGGTTGATCGGTGATGGTTGATCTGAGATTTATCGTTAGTTGTTCTGTTTGTTTGGGGAGATGTTATGTTGTTTTAGTTTATCAGAAGCCATTTATACTTGTCTTCTTGCTGTGGGTGTGTCTGCTTTGTTTTTATGGGTAAAGTGGAGAAATTTGTTTTCAGAATCTCTGGATAATATTATTTTATTTTATTTATTTATAGGTAGATGGGACAGGATGGTTTTGTAAAGTCACTGTTTGCTTCTTTTTAATTATGTATTCTTCTGTCTGTATCAGTCTATTGTTTATACTGTTTATATTGTCTAACTAGCTTTTTTTAATTATGTATTCTTCTCTGTGTATCAGTCCATTGTTCATACTGTTTATATTGTCTAGCTCTCTGAAAGGAAGAATGGGCATATATCAATTATAAATTTTTTTTTTCTTTTATTATTTTTTTTTTCTCTGAATTGCTGTCTGGACTAAACTTCTCTAGGCCATCTGCAACTTTTCCAATCCATCAAGCATTGCATATTAACATAGTGACAACATAAAATATATACATTATATGTAATATATCTTTAATCCTCAATCGTAACTGTTTCTGTGAATAACAGCTGCTAATGCCATGGAAACTCTGAATTTCACACCAGTCAATGGCAAGGCAATCAGGATTATGTTTTCTCACCGGGATCCTAGCATCCGGAGAAGTGGATATGCAAATGTCTTCATCAAGAACCTGGACACATCTATTGATAACAAGGCATTGCATGACACCTTTGCTGCCTTTGGGAATGTACTCTCCTGCAAGGTAGCTGTTGATGGGAATGGACAATCCAGGGGATATGGGTTTGTTCAGTTCGAAAACGAAGATGGTGCGAATAACGCAATCAAACAGTTAAATGGCATGTTGATAAATGATAAGCAGGTGTATGTGGGACTTTTTGTCCGGCGCCAGGAAAGGGCTACACCAAATGTCTCACAGAAGTTCACTAATGTCTATGTGAAAAATTTGTCAGAAACTATGACAGAAGAGGACCTTGAGAAAATTTTCATCCCATATGGTACCATCACCAGTGCTATTCTTATGAAGGACCAGGGTGGGAAGTCTAGATGTTTTGGTTTCGTGAACTTTCAGAGCCCAGATGCAGCAGCCACTGCAGTGGAGAAATTGAACGGGACCACTATCAGTGACGAAAAAGTGCTGTACGTGGGAAGAGCTCAGAGGAAAGCAGACAGGGAAGCTGAGTTGAAAGCTAAATTTGAACAGGAAAGGCTCAGTAGGTTTGAGAAACTGCAAGGTGCAAATTTGTATCTGAAAAATCTTGATGATACCATCAATGATGAGAAACTGAAGGAGTTATTCTCCGAATTCGGAACTATCACATCTTGCAAAGTAAATCCTTCTGTTTAAATGAATTGTAAATTTTAGACTATTTCCTTGTATTCGCATCATCGTTTGGGTTTCTGCCATCCAAGTAGTAACATGTTTCTTTCCTTTGGCAGGTTATGGTTGATTCTCAGGGCGTGAGCAAGGGGTCTGGTTTTGTTGCTTTTTCCACCCCAGAGGACGCTTCTAAAGCAGTAAGTTTAAATTTTTCATTAAACGTTTTTGCTTCTAACAATCTGATAGGCATATTCTGCCTGCTTACTGGTCTCCCATTTCGGTTTTGCTAATGCGTAAATTGTTAATGTTACTTCTTTTTCAGCTGATTGAAATGAATGGAAAGCTTGTTGGAAAGAAACCTCTTTATGTTGCTGTGGCACAACGCAAAGAAGAAAGGAGGGCTCAGCTGCAGGTGATGATCTTCTTATATTTGAACTTTCAGTCTTACGCAAGAGTGTGGATGTGTCAACTAATACTTCTTTTCGGCTGTAAACACCAGAAGTAGAGCCGTTTTGTTATTCTGTCATATTCTTTTTAACGAGATAAGTTAAAAATAAGATGAGAATTAAATCGAAAAACAGGACTCTAGGTTTTTTGAAAAAGTTGCTCTGCAGTGAACTTATCCTCGAAATTCTATATCTACTCAGGTTGCATTTGATTGATTTCCTTTTCAATTCCTAGTTTTAATTTTTCACGTTCATCATAATATGTATAATTCGAAATAAATTTGTGTATGACTTAGCACCCTCTCACCTTCAATCGTTTGAGGATCGGAATTCAATTCTTTCCTTTCAAGATAGGGTTTTGATGGCAACTCTAATACAATAAATCATGTTCTAATTATGCATATTAAAATTGATATGGAAATTAAAATTATGAACTGAATGTGAACCACTGTTACGGAAATCTTTGAGTTCCTTTATCTGAATTGGTTTTTGTCGCCCTTTACTAAATGAGGATTTACAATCTCTTTCTCAGACCTTCCGCTGTATTCTGGCATAATCTAGAAATATAATTATTACTCGTGATAAATAAGCACATCTTTACTTCTTTTTTTCCTTCAAATAATTTATTTCCCAGCTCTTCTGCTTATTTAAATCATTTCTTTTCAGGCACATTTTGCTCAGATCCGAGTACCTGGTGGGCTCTCACCTCTGCCTTCTGGAATTCCTGGGTATCATCCTGGCGCACCTAGACTTCCTCAGCAGCTGTACTATGGTCAAGGTGCTCCTGGTCTGATGCCCCCGCAGCCTGCAGGGTATGGATTCCAGCAGCAACTCTTGCCAGGAATGCGTCCAGGTGGCCCAAACTTTGTTATGCCATATCCCATGCAAAGGCAAGGACAACCAGGTCAGCCTATGGGTGGTCGTCGTGGGGGAAACCCCCAGCAGATGCAGCAGCATCAACAGGTAATTTTTACTTTTCTCTGGTGTATTTACCTAGTAGTCAATTATCAAAGATATGGCTAGAGGGCAATGGTGTTAGCCTTTTATGGACTCACATTCAATAATTGAGGTTTGCAGGCGGGTGTTGTTCAATTTAAATCTAGAAATGTTGTGTTTCCTAACCCCTAGTGCGCATGTTGTCAAATTTAGCTGTTTCACCGGAACTCCAATCAAGGGTATAGATACATGGGAAATGGAAGAAATGGAATAGACCCAGCTGCTGTTCCTCAGGGTATTGTAGGGCCAATCATGCCCATGGCGGCCTTGGATGTTTCCAGGATGCCTCTAGCTCCTATCGAGGTCCAGCGACATGGCCATGTGCCCATTTCAAAGCTTACATCTGCATTAGCTTCTGCAAGCCCAAATGACCGTACAATGGTAAGCAATCATGTTCTTTTGGCTCTTGTGGGTCAGTTTTTTCTATAGGACAAGGGATAATCCACAACTGATATGCTCTTTGTCCATTAATTTGCAGATGCTAGGTGAACAACTGTACCCTCTAGTGGAGCGTCTTGAGCCAAGGAATGTATCGAAGGTGACAGGAATGCTGCTCGAGATGGACCAGACAGAGATTCTACATCTTATTGAGTCTCCAGATGCTCTGAAGAAGAAGGTGGCTGAAGCAATGGATGTCCTCCGGCAGTCGGGAGCATTAAATCTAGACGAGTAGGTTGGATAACTGGCAGAGCACAGAGTTCTGTTATTGAACGATTCATTTTTGGATATTGTGAGCCCAGTTTTAGCAGGGCTTCAGGAAATGGATGATTTTTAGGATGGTTTTTAATTATGCCAGGTGGTTTTCTGGCAACTGATTTAAGATTTTTTTAGGGTTTTAAAAGGATTTAAATGTAAGATTTCTGGTTCTTTAAACCATTATTTTTATTATATTGTTATAATTCTGATCTCTCTGTCTAAGCTTTAATATGCTTAGAGAAGTAAAACATGTAGAGTTGGAGATGTCACGATAAAGAAGCAGAAAGCTTCACATAAAATCAGGGTGGACTTCATCTTCTACCTTTGTACCAAGCAGCAAGCCAAAATCAGGGTGGACTTCATCTTCTTCCCTTGTACCGAGCAGCAAGCCATCATCCTCTATTGTCATGTAACCATTCCATTTGGAAGTCTTCATGTTCATCTTGTTATCTGCAGAGTAATTGGTCGACGATGACGTGCTTTTTGCCACTGATCTTTTTACACTGTTAGTATGATGCCTGAGCCAGACGACTTTGAATCAAAATGAAGAAAGAAAAGCTTTTAACCATACCATGCTTATTGATGTTATTTCTCTTTGGAAAAACCGGCTTGTAAACCTCTTTGTCATCATCACTTTCTCCATTACCCGACCCACCTCCATACTTCTTCAATTTAGGCTTCTTCAACATTTCTTTTGGCAACTCCGTCACAACCCTACGCTCAAAATCCCCACCTACACGAACATTCTTCTTCTTATGACTAGATTCAAACAACCGAACACTTTGTGGTCATTAATTATTACTTACCTTCTTCTTCTTGATTTAGTTTCTGGTTGGGATCCGGGAGATCGAGGTACTCCCTCCAATCAGTGCGCCTCTTCCTCTTGCTCCCCTGAGCCAAACCAGTATTATTATTATCATTATCATTGTTGTTGAAAGAGATACAGTCAGTTGCTTTGCGGGAAATGTTAGAGGACTGCACAAAGAGGCGGAGGTCCTTCGCCACGTGGCCTTGAGCGAACACCTTCTTCACGGACTGTTTCTGGTTGCATACCACGCAGGTCCACTTGTTGCTGCTCTTCCTCCGCTGCTTCACCTGTCCCACACCGTTCTCAACATTTTAATTTCGTGGACAACAAATTTTACTGCAATTCCACAGAAAACAGACGATAATGGAAAGAAAATGAATTTTCAAATTTGTGGAGAACTACAAAATGCCATCACTCTATGGAGAACTACAAAACTCGCTCACACATATACGGCTACATACGCCTATACATACACAACTGTACTGTAAATTTAAGCAAGCAGAGGAAACATGAAGAGAGAGAGAGAGAGAGATACTGGTATACCTGCATGATGGAGCATTGACAACATTGAAGGGCGATGAAGATGCTGCTGGGCATTTCTACTGTTTTTCTGGAGAGAAGAGATTTAGATTCCTTCTTGTGTCTGCTCTTCTGGGATGGGCGAGGGATTAATTACAGGGTTTTGGTGAATTTGATTTTTTGGTATTCCTCCATTTTTTGAGTTTTTGGCGCCAACTTTTCGAAAATTTTCCTTTTTTTAATTAATTAAAATTTTATAATATTATTACGTCAACTATATTATTCTATTTTAGTCCCACTACAAAAAATTCTCTTCTTGTCTGTCTATGAGTTAAAATTATATATGGGCTTTATACATACATACATATTATAATTTATTTATAGAATTTAACATTAAATTCTTAAAAATAAAATTACTTTTTACCCTGTTAATTCTAATAATTAAGTGGATGCCTACTGTCTTAATGTTTTATTTTTTTCATTTACTTTGAAACTATATAAAATAATTGATAACCGTTATAAAAAAATTATATATTTTAATAGAATTAATAACTTTAAAATAAATTATAAAATTATAATATTTATAAAAATTAAAATATAATAATATAAACGGTTATCAACACATTTAATTATCACGAACGTGTTTTAATCTATTTTCTCGTCTATAAAATGAACACAGTTTAAAATTAGAATTTACCTACACATTTTATTGTAGTACAAAATTACAATAAAAAAGTATGAGAAATACAATAAAAATAATAATTTGTATATAAAAATTTAGGGTTAACGGTGATTGATTAAAATTAATTTAATTGATGAAATTGAACTAATTTATTAAATTAATTGATTCGGTCGATTATTTTAAACTACGTTATTCAATTATAAGTTAAAATTTTGAATATTTAATTTTTAAAATTATTTAAATGTTATGCATATTAATTTATAAAATTATAAACAAATTGGGATTTAAAATGCAAAGAATAATATCTAAGTTTGCTTAATACTTTTATTACTTTTGAAGTTGTATACGATGATAGATTTAAAAAAATTATAAACCAACTATATATTAGTTTGTAATTAACATGACTAAATATAAAAAAAATGTTAAAACTAATCTTATATATATGTATATATATATGCAATCATCGGGGCATTAAGTCAAAAAAAATATTAATCATTTTCATAATTTGTTCAATCTATACATAATATATATAAATATAATCTATACATAATATGTATATAAATCTAACTTATTGATTTTTTGTTATAGTTAATAATTACAATAAATTAATAGAACCAATAATAATTTAATTATTTGAGTCAAAAGGGTATTCAAATATGTTAAACACATTGAATATAATATGTTGAATTATTAGATGTTTGACAATAATAAAATAATAAATTTTATGATTAATAATAATTTAATCACATTTAGTAATATTAATATATATATTAATATGATCTTCTCATATTATATATTTTACATAATACTATTTTAATTATATAAGATAGATAACTTTGTAAATATATAATAATAACAAAAGTATGTGATTAACATATATTATTTATATTCAACAAACATAGTTTTCATTAATTTTTTTTACATAATATATTTTACAAATTCAAAAATAAAATTAAAATAATTATAATTTAATATAAAGTATGTATTTCAACAAAAAAAAAAATAAATGTATTGTATATCAATAAACTAATTTTTTAAAAAAATAAAAATAATATTTTAATATAAAATTATGTTATTTTATTAATTAAAAATAATATTGTAATTTCAATCATCCCATAACTGTGTCTGCCGTTGACCGGACTCACCACAAGTAGGCAGCAGCAGGCAGCATCCGCGACTCAACAACCGTGGCTGCCGCCGAAACCAAAAACCCTAAAGCTCTCGCTCTGCTTCAATGTCTTGAAGTAGGAAAGATGTCTTTACACTCGCATATTGAACAGGTGCTATTTCCGGAGGACCAAATCGCCGAGCGAGTGAGTCAACTCGCCTCTGAAATCACAAACGACTTCAAGGATGAGTCTCAGCCGCCGGTCCTTGTCGGTGTGGCTACCGGTGCATGCCTCTTTTTGGCCGACCTAATCCGCCGTATCGATTTGCTCGTCTCGGTCGACTTCGTTCGAGCTGATTCATATGGCTCCGGCACCATTTCTAATGGGGCTCCCAGGATCTCCCTTGACTTGAAACTCGATGTCAAGGCCAAGCACGTTATAGTGGTACCTCCCTCTCTCTCTCTCTCTCTCTCTGCACATATAGTGATATATCTACACGTATTACTGTCTATGAATTGGTGGCTGTTGGAAAACTAAACTTGATTTAATTTTGTTGGAAAATTGAGCTGGAATTAATCTTGTCGGGGAATTAAGCAGGAATTAGTCTTGTTGGAAAATTAAGCTGGAATTAATCAACAATAAAGAGGGGGAAGGCAATGGGGCAGCTTTGGTGCTTATATATAGAGTGTAGACAGAAGAGAAAAAACATATTGGGGTGTGAGGTGAAAGAAAATTGAATGAGATTTGTTAGTTTCAACAACCTGTTTGGGTGTGAAATTGTCTTATGATCGTTGTAAAATTTGTGTTCTTTCATTCTCTTGGCAATTACAACAAAATTAAATTATCAACAGTGGCTTCAGTTTTTCAGTTTCTCATTGTTGTTGTAGTGGCCTGAGTTTCATAGTAGAACGATGAGTAGTTGTGTTTGAAATGAGGAATTAACTTAATTTAGATGGCGTTTTTCCCCTATTGGGTTTTCTTTCTATGAATTTATGTACCCCAAAAAAACAACGTGAGAATTGTATTATCAGAAAAAAAGATTTGTAAAAACTGAATCATAAAAATGGTCACTGGATTCGTTATACTGAGAATAGAGCACAAATGTATCCTTGTTTCAAAATTTGATCCGTTCTCTGAGATGGACTTGTACACAGGAGCAACCAATATTTCTATCTGGGATAACAAAGGTAAATAGTTCTTGCATGTTAATATAATCCTTTGACTGCAAGGAATAGTCTATTATTTATTTTTCTTGAAATAAACTGCAGGAATAGTTTATAGTTCTAAGGAATATGACATTATCTTCTATTATGGGTTATACTGGGACAAACTGACAATTGATAGCTACTATCTATTACTCTTGATTGCAAACAGCCAAGATAATTTGAAACACTATTTATCCGAGTTAAGATTTCAAAGTGACGACTTATGCTTGTATGTGTTTAATAACTTGCCACAATTTGGGTACTTGTGGTCAGAACATGTCCATTTTCAAGAGATTTTTCTAATTCCTGGAAGAGAATTTTGGAGCTGTAGGATGCCTTGTCAGTAATTTAGTGAATAATACTTTGATCCCATTAGACTTGGTATTTGAGGGCATATTTCCTGCAAATGATTTCAATTATTTCATTTCTGGAAGTATATTTTGATGAGAACATTAACTTTAGCAGTTACTCTGCTAACCAGGAAAGTCTTGCCTAAGAAATTTTTAGCGTCTACCCTTACTCTTTGCCATGCACTTGCCATTTGCAGTAAAGTTAGCTGTATAAGACGGTTTGATGTTTAATGCATTAGAATTAAGCCTATATCATATACATGCTTATTTTAGTTTCTTGTGCTATTTATCTATCTGGATTTCACTTGCCAGCTTCATAAGACCATTGAGCTTGATATGCCGTGAATTGCTGAATCTAACAGCACTTTGAGGAATCATAAAATTTTGAAACAGGGATGTTTTAATGCTTCCAATATAAAGCATAATGATTGCTACGTAGGCTAAGTTCCAAAAATGGGCATAGGTTAGTTTAGTCATTATCTTCTTATCTAAACAATAAAAGTAAACCATGTCCTGCGACTAACTTCCCACAATGAATTATTTGATTTATGATCACTATTTTGAGGTTTCAAATATTTTACATTATAGTACTCTCTCATGCCAGGTTGAGGATATTGTAGATACAGGAAGCACTTTATCCTGTCTCATTGCACACATGGAATCAAAAGGAGCATCCTCGGTCTCAGTCTGCACACTCCTTGACAAACCAGCAAGAAGAAAAGTTGAAACCAAACTAGTAGGTCAAGGAAAGTTCTACAGGGGGTTTGAGGTAATTAAAGGTTCATCTTAAATGTTTGAAATGCATATGACACTTAGATTAAGTGCATATTTAAATTGAATTGTGGTATTTTTTATATGACATGATATTATGATTTCATTTAAACATGCATGTAACTAAAAATTATCTATAACATGATTTATACCCGTTTAAAAGAATAAGAATACAAAAGATCTATTTTTATGTAAAAAAAAAGTGTTGTGTGAAAATAAAGGTACAAAGGTTGTTTCCTTTGTTGTTCAATCACATAAAAATTTGGCAGTTAGCTGTCAGTTCAAATATAATTTTCCTTGCCAAGTAGAGAATAAGTATAAAATACAATTATATATCACGTTATACCTGACTTAACCCAAGTATTTCGTAGTTTTTTATGAAATTTTATCATGGTTTGGTTCAATTAACTTATTAGGATCTAGAGCATAGAAGATTGAACCCATAAGCAATTCTTAGCCTATTGCCATTGTTGGCGAGCGCATGAATTTGTTGTAATGTCGTTCTTCGGTGTTGTTTTATGCAGTGTCGGGATCATTTCGTTGTTGGTTACGGGATGGACTTTGCAGAAATGTACAGGAATTTGCCTTACATTGGCATTTTGAAGCCTGAAATTTACAATTGATTGAAGTTGCTTCTACCTTCAGTATGCACAAAGCGTATTTAGTTCCATAAAATTGTTAACTAGCATATGCCCGTGGTTTTACTTATGTTGGGAAAACTGCAATTTTGCTCAAAAGAAGCATCATTTGCAGTGGAATTCTGTAATAATTTGTTGACAGCTTACTACTTGCAAAAATAAATAACTAATATCATAACTAAACTAAAGAAAAAGAATGTAACTAAACCAAGCCGACTCAACTACTAAACGACGCCGTTCACCCTGTTCGAGAAGAAGATGGAGGAAAGAAGAACGACGACGAGACGGGCGGCAACCAAATTGACTCATCTGAGCGCCATAGTCGAACCAGCAAATAAGGCATGAAAGGAATCAGTAAACCACTTTTCACTACTCTCTCTCTCACCTCAAAGCTCCTTTCCACTTCGAAACTCTCGAAACCCACCAAGCTTTTGCCGTCTCTTACTGCACCTTTCTCTTCCGCCGCCAGGCCTGGAATTAAAGACCCAGAAACCCCACCAACTCCCAACAAAAGGGACTCTCTAATTCTCGAGCAATTCAAGCTCAGGAAACTTAAGGGCACTGTAAATGCTGACCCGCAAAGCAAACGGCGGACACCGGTATCGACGCCTAGTTCTACAGGTTTTGAGAAAGCTGGGGGATGCAGTGATGTTGTTTTGGAGAGTGAGAACTGTAGACCTGCAAAGGTGGTTTCCAGTTTCCAAGAACTGGGGTTGAGAGAGGAGATAATCGATGGTTTAAAGGAAATGGGTATTTGGGTTCCGAGTGAGATTCAGTGTGTTGGGATCCCTGCTGTTTTGGATGGAAAGAGTGTTGTATTGAGTTCTGAATCTGGGTCTGGCAAGACTCTGGCTTATTTGCTGCCACTCCTTCAGGTAACTTCAGTTTTCTTGTTTCTGCTTATGGAATTTTGCTTTCCATTGATTCCGTTTATTGGTTCTCTTGATTTGTATCAGTTTCCTGTGACCCAAATTCGATTTTGGGATTCTCCTTCTTGTTGCTTCCTGATTTTGAAACGAATTTATTAGGTTCTTATCATAGTTTTGAGGCAAATTTTCAATCAATATATCTATGATAAGGATCAGGAGCTGTCTTAGGTGTTTGGGATTGATGAATTATTCTGCTAAAGGCTATGTATTTAGAAAATTTTAATGGACGGAGAGCGTGAATTTTTCAGTTTTAAAAAGTTGTTTACTGGCAGATGATAAGTTGATTATGTAAATTCAGATAAGTTGTTGCTAAGCAACATGCCAGTAATCCCAGACACTAAGGAACTTTTGACTTCATGTTTGCTTTTTCTACATTATGAAATTTGCATAATTGGGTGGTGATTTCTAATGGTGTAAACATGAGATTCTTTTCTATATGCTTGGAGCAATCCATTTTAAGCCGAGACTTTGAAAAAAAAAAGACAGAGGCCAGGGATGGTACTGATTTTGCTTAGAATATTCGCACCAATAGAATAAACATCATGTTTACAAGTGGGGAGAGAGATGAACAGAGAGGATTACTTTATGATCATCTTGACATGTTAACTATCATGCAGCTACTTAGACAAGATGAGGCAATAGTTAGCATGAGGCCCAAGCATCCTCGAGCAATTGTGTTGTGCACCACGGAAGAGCTATCTGATGAGGTCGGTTTACCCTCCGTGTTGTTTGAATATCTACTAGATTGTGTTTGGTTTTGTTGCCCATTAGGTTCCTAATCAATTTTTTTTGTCTAATATTCATACCAGTCTTAATATGCATATTTGGAATATAGTGTGTTGTATTTAAGTTACTACCACCCAATCTTGAATTCTGTAAGTTGGGAGTGTTTCTACCATCAAGAAATTCAATATATGGGTCAGTGGGTGGTGATAATTTAAACAGAACTAAGTGTATATTAACTGCCATATTAAGATTGTTATGGGAATTAGAAGTAGAAATTACTTAGGAATTGAATGAGAATTTAATAAAAAGGCTACTTAACAAGAAACAATGTAAATAAAATGTGAGAATCAATTACGGGTGGCACTTTGCAGGGTTTCCGTGTGGCGAAGTTTATCAGTGATTATGCGAAACTAAAATCTACAAAGAAAAACGATAATGACAAGTCAAAGGATCCCGAGTATCTGTTGAATGCCCCAATCGGAATGCTAATTGGTACACCTAGTGAGATTCTACAACACATAGAGGAAGGCAATGTGGTCTGTGATGACATAAAGTACTTGGTTAGTGCTGTCCTATGTGCTTTGAATTTCTCCATACTCTCTTGGCTTGAGAAAGTATGGGGTCAAAAGTTTTCTGGTGAATTGTACATCCTGGTGTATCCTTCTTTAAGACTCTTATATGCTTCTAATAGCTGCAAAATTGTTTGAATAGGTACTGGATGAGGCTGATGCAATGTTAAGCCATGGGTTTCATCGTGAAACTAGAAAGATTTTAAACTCATTAAGGGATCATGGAAGACTGCAAACTGTGCTAGTTACTTCCACCACGGCTGAGGTACAAACCTGGAGTTAGCAGAGTTTTTGGGGCCCTGTTTATCCATTTGCGGTCATATGCATACTTACTGAAAATTAAAACAATATTTGAAAAATGATATTGAAAATATATTGTGAGTTTGAAAGAACAAGAACTTATTCCCAAGCTATATTTTCAACAGAATTTTCAAATTTTCTTTTCATTGTCAACAATTATACATATTTTAGTATTAAAAAATGTATATAAATTTAGAAAATAAAAATTAAATTAACTCCATGATTATTATCTGGGCTTTTTGCTTTTGCTTGGTACAAAAATTAGGTTAGTACGTATTCATGCTTGTTTATCTGTAACTAGGCAGGTTCTTGAAGTATACTGCTGATATTGACAATCTGCAGATTCTGAGAAAAGAAGTATCCCCTGTCATGGAGCGTCTGGAGCACAATCATGCCGGAAAAGTGAGTGCAATATTGCTGGAGGTGGATCAAAAAGAGGCATTTGATCTCCTTGAGTCTCAGGATTCTCTGAACAAGAAGGTGGCTGAAGCTATGGACTCTCTGTATGCAGATGAATTAGGATCTTGATGTTATATCTTCCCAAAATTAATGAGATTTTCTTCCAATGAAATTAAAATTTCTGCGACATGTTTCTAACAATTTTATATCTTCATTTAGTGAATTATCATCTATTTAAAGCATAGTAAAATTTTTTAGATCTTATATTAGATGAACTGTTGTGTGCTCTAAGAACATTTTCGTAAGCTTCATCAATGATTATGTTAACAATCTTTGTTTCCTCAAAAACAAATACATTAACTCGTAAACGAATGCTTAAGATTTCACCGATAACAGCAAAGAAAGAAAATTGGAACTAACCCTAATTCCAAATTATTCAATGAACAATAAAAGTAAAAAAAAAATGACAGAAAATGCATAAATAAAAAAAAAATACAGCGAAGAAAATACTAGATACTAGACTAAACTAACTCTAGAGACTTTGGTGTTTTGCCATTATTTTGTTGGTCATCTTCAGGCATGAATCTCTTCCAGAACCAGTGTTGGCTCCAGACAGTTGACATGTTTTCAATGGGGACGCCCTTGGTCTCCGGCAGCAAAAAGAAGATGAAGGTGGTCATGATGGCAACGAAGAAAGCGAACATGAGGAAGAGCCCGAACTTCAATCTGCAGAGCAAGCTGAGGAAGAGTTGAGCGATCAAGAAAGTAAACAACATGTTGACGGACACTGTTATGCTCTGCGTCGCCGATCGAATTCCCAGAGGCGACATCTCGCTCGGTACCAACCATCCCAGAGGTCCCCACGACCATGCAAATGCAGCCACAAACAGACATATGAACACTACTACCAGAACCGCGTACCACGTGGCTAGTTGAGTCGTCTCCCCGGTCACTCCAAATTTCCACCATATAAGTGCTGCTACAAGAACCTGGCATACAAACATCTGTACTCCACCCTGAAGGAATAGAAATCTCCTTCCCCACTTATCAGTTCCATAGATAGATATACTGGTTGCGAAAACATTAACCAGGCCAGTAATGACAGAGGAGAGAAGAGAAGCACTTCCTCCAAATCCTAAAGTTTTGAAAAGCACAGGAGCATAAAACATGACGACGTTGATACCAGTTATTTGTTGAAACAGAGGAATAAAGATAGCCATGATCAACTGAGGACGATGACGCCTCTCTCTCAATTTCCTCCATGGATGTTCCACGGCCTTTGCAGCCTCACTCGCAGCCACCAAGTCTCTGAACTCTGCCTCAACTTCCTCGTCGCTAACGCCTCGAATGCGTCTTAGCATGCCACGAGCCTCCTCTCTTTGGCCTTTCTCGAGCATGGAGTTGGGAGTATTGGGGAGAAACAGAGCAGAGAGAAATACGAAGAGCGCTGGGACTGCGGCACACCCCAAGCTCAGACGCCATCCCAAATCGCCGGCAATTTTTGCAGTGAAGTAGTTGATGATGTTGGCAGCAAGAATGCCGATGGTGATTGACAACTGAAAGACAATGTTGAGACGACCTCGGTGCTTGTAAGGAGCCATCTCGGAAACATAGACTGGGACGGATTGAATGGAGAAACCAACACCGCAACCCAAGAGAAGACGGCCGATGATGAGCATGGCCAGGTTTCTGGAACCTGCGTTGATGGCAGCTCCGGCGAGAAAAACTAAACCGCCGAGGAGCATGGAAACCTTTCTTCCGCACTTCCTGGTGATCCATGAAGCGAAAAAGGAAGTGACGAGTGCAGCCAGATAGAGAGAAGAAGTGAAGAGTGTGAGGTTGGTGTCGTCGAACTTGCAGTACTGGTTGGTGGAAGTATCCAACTCCTCCTTCCTGTAAACAGCTGGGAAAAATTTTTGCAGAAACTGAGGCATCGACGTCACCCCACCTGAAATTAAGCGTTATGTATTAACTTACTCTGTGTACATAGATTAAGAATTTAAAAAGAAGAATGAAGAATTAGACGGAAGCTTACCAGATATACCGATGTCATAGCCGAAAGTCAATCCACCCATGGCGGCAACTATGCAGGTACTTACGACATAGGCAGTGAGGTTTCCTGGGTACTTTTTTGAATCATCGTCTCCGCCACCAGCAACAACAAAGCCACCACCCATAGCTGTCTACTGTATTATGTATAATATATATATATGTATAAACGTATCGATGTTTTGAGCGAAATATTAAGAAGGGATATTACGTGCAGAGGTGAGAAGATCTAAGATGGATCAGAGAGGAATAGAAATCAGTTGTTGAGTGAGAAGAAAGTGAGGGAGTATGGTGTATATATAGGCGCATAATTAAAGGAATCCTGATAGAAGTATGATCTCGGAGCAGTTCTTTTCCTGTTCGACTGAGGAGAAATATTTCATGCATGCATAAAATATATTTTTCTAATTAATTAGTATTTATCGAACATAAATATATATATTTTTTCTGAATTACCAAAATTAAATATATAATATTATATTTAACGTATTTATTTAAAATAAAAGAAAATTGAAATGTTTATTACTATTTGGGCCAATCAGGACTTCTGTGACCCAAAACCTGTCACAATCCGGTGAACTTATCATAACCCAACGCATCATCGACTGCAAATCGCAGATAAACCCCAACATGAAATTGCTGCAGCTGCACCTCAACTGACAAATTGCACAAAAGAAAAATGCAAATGGCCATGGGAGTAACATCAAGAACAATTCTTTTCCTCTCGCTTTCCTCTTTGTCCAAACATCACCCTTGCTCTCCATTTTTCAGACTCCCAAAACCCACCTCTACTAGGGTTTTGCGAGGGTTTAGGCCACTATGCTCCGTGCCGGCAGCTATGACAACCGAAACACCGGAAGCAATCCTGGAACCGGACCAAATGAAGCACTCGATCCTCCTTGAAAGGCTGAGACTTAGGCACCTCAAGGACTCTGCGAAAACGCCACAGGCCAAGTCCCTGCTTCAGTCACCGGTGGCTGCCGCTGAGGAGAGTGAGAATAAGAATAAGAAGAAGAAGAGGTTGGCTGGGAGTTTTGAGGAGTTGGGATTAGGTAATGAGGTGATGGGGGCTGTAAGAGAGATGAATATTGAGATACCTACGGAGATACAGTGTATTGGGATCCCTGCTGTTTTGGAGGGGAAGAGTGTGGTATTGGGTTCTCATACTGGTTCCGGCAAGACTCTTGCTTACATGTTACCTCTCGTTCAGGTACTCTTTTTTTTTTTGTTTTCATTTCTTTATTTCATTATTTTTCCGTTGATTGATTTAGTTACTTTTTCTAGTGGTATTTAGGATTTCTCCTGTAATTCGATTTGTTGGTCAATGGCATTTTGAGGTCTAGAGATGGTTGCTCGTTCTTCTGAGTCGTGGGAGTTAATTATGCACCTTATTCTTTTTGCTTAAGTTTATACTTGGGTTATGTTCATAACAAATGTAGAAAGTTTGTGAAATTCATTTGTAAAAACACGCAGAAGGATTTAAGTTTTAGTAAAAAATAGTAACATTTTACTTCAAATTGAATTCTACGTAGAATTAGAATAATGAAATTGTGGATTTTTCCCAACACAGCCTTGGAAGATTTATCTTTTCTGCAATGAACTAAAAAGAATTAGTTCCATGTTTTGGGGATTAGAATTTTCATTAACTAAATCTTATTTCTTTGATTTTGCAGTTGATGAGACAAGATGAGGCCTTATTAGGTATGCTAACGAAGCCCAGGCGCCCTAGAGCCGTTGTACTTTGTCCCACGAGGGAACTTTCTGAGCAGGTTTTTCTTCACTTAATTTAGAGTCTGTATATGTCTCAATCTTTCACTTTCACCATGTACTTAACCAATATAGATGGATATTTAGGTGTTTCGTGTGGCAAAATCTATTAGTCACCATGCGCGATTCAGATCTACGATGGTCAGTGGTGGTGGTCGGTTGCGGCCCCAGGAGGATTCATTGAATAATCCAATAGATATGGTGGTTGGGACACCTGGCAGAGTTCTTCAACACATTGAGGATGGAAACATGGTTTATGGTGACATCAAATACTTGGTGAGCATCCTAACATATTTTAACTGAATTCACATTTTAGAAAGTATTCCCTTCTCCTGGAACTGTGCATTCTATATTGATCTTAGGAACCTTGTAAATTGTGGTTGTTTGTCATGTATGCATTTATAGGCGTCTGTTGATGCAATTTGGTTCACTTCATGATGTTGGCAATCCTTTAGTAGGTGTTGGATGAGGCAGACACCATGTTCGATCGTGGCTTTGGTCCTGATATCAGAAAATTTCTTGGCCCACTAAAACACCGTGCATCAAAACCAAACGGCCATGGATTTCAAACGATTCTGGTCACTGCAACAATGACAAAGGTATGCTGACTTTGGGGGGGGGGGGGGTGGGAGGGGTTGCATGCCACATGAAAATTTATATTGTTGGTTATGGCCATGCTCTGCTATATACTGCTTTTGCTTTCTGCAGCTCTTAAAAGGTAACTGGCTTGTCTTTTTTGGCCATTATAATATGCCTATTTTCTTTTTCTCCAGGCATATATAGGCTTTGTTATAAACAATTATATTTCCTTCTTCATAGATATTTCTCCACGATAATGGTAACTTATTTGGCATTTATTATTTGTTGTTTTGAGAATAAAAGTAGAAAACTTAAATCTTTAATAGTGATCTTGCCGCACTTCAAAACTCTTGGATTAATGTTCTCCTACCTGACGTGTTCTGGAAAGAATTTGGAATGTTTACTGTTTGAGGTCTTTCAGGCAGTGCAAAAGCTAATTGATGAGGAGTTTGAAGGGTTAGTGCATTTGCGAACATCAACCCTCCATAAAAAAATAGCATCAGCTCGCCATGATTTTATCAAACTTTCAGGTTCTGAAAACAAGCTAGAAGCATTGTTACAGGTCTGTTCTTCGTCCTTTATCATTCATTTTCAATTGGGTGCTTATTGGCAAGAAAACAATTGTAATGTGTAATATGATATTTCTTTGTTTATCAACTCTCTATTAGGTGCATTCTGATATGTTGCAGCGATGCACCATCTAGATATTTAATGTCTTCATGTTCAGTTTGTTTTGTCTGAACGATAAGGTTTAAAGTGATGGATTGATTTTGTTAGAAGGAAAATGACAGAATAAGTGGCTGGCAATGGTTTTGTTTTTAGTTTTTTTCTTAATGCAATTAGAAACATGCCCTTTGATTGACCATGATGGCTACATGTTTTTAGGCTTAGACTATTACTTTATGTTATGTAAGAATGTATTTCGCTGGAGACGCTTACTGGTATTAAACTTTGGCATTATAGTGCTGTAGATAACAAGTATGAGGTTGGACTAGTTCCTTTATGTTCAAATTTTGTAAATTTGAAAGAGAACTGCACTTTCCGCAACAGAAGGAAGAAGATAACAAACAACTGTTGGGACTGTAGATGCACATTTTTGTCCTAGTTAGCTTTATATATCTATACATCTAAGCAGGTGGAGTCACAGTTGGGTTTTGTTTACAAAAGTGGAGGTGTAGAATAAATATGACATTTAATATTTGTTTTACCTCTGCAACATTTGAGCATTCTGTCAAGAAAATTTATGTGGTTAAGTGGTGATGTAAAGGCAGGTTCTTGAACCAAGCTTGGCTAAGGGGAACAGGGTGATGGTTTTCTGTAACACTTTGAACTCTAGTCGTGCCGTGGATCACTTCCTTACTGAGAATCAGATCTCAACTGTCAATTACCATGGTGAGGTGCCAGCAGAACAAAGGTGAGGTGATGCTAGATATACTTGCTTCCTGTGTTCTGTGCATTTATCATAAATTATACCATAAATGCAGACATATGTTTATTCTGAGATCCTAACTACCTTGTAATTGTTCAGGGTTGAAAATCTAAAAAAATTTAAGAGTGATGATGGAGATTATCCAACGTTGGTCTGCACAGACCTGGCTGCTAGGGGACTGGACTTGGATGTAGATCATGTTATCATGTTTGATTTCCCTCTGAACTCTGTAAGCACCATTTATGCTTTTTATTTTTTTAGTTTTATTTAGAATACATTCTTTCCTTTGTAACTCTGACTTTTTCGAATTTCTGTCACATTTCAGATTGACTACCTCCATCGCACTGGAAGGACTGCTCGTATGGGTGCAAAAGGTATGCTATAATTTCCAAGTGCTGTCACTTCTTCTCTTCTCATGTGACTAAAATTGCAAAATACCATTGTCTCATTTATTTATTAATAACCGAAGTGTTCCATGGTTTGTGTTAATTTGTTATGTCAGATTAATTTCATCAGTTTCTATTCCCATATATGTTTTGAGATTAGTTGGAAGCATTCTTATGAGTTTCCATATTGCCTGAAGTTACATAGTCCTTCCTCCTCCCATAAGAAAAAATGTGCTTTGTTGGATTTTTTTTAAAAGATGGTCCAAGGCTGAATGATAGTTATTCATGTAAAACCATGTCTTTGTTTTGGGCGGGAACTTGTTTAAATTTTCATGACCTTCCTAGTCTCTGAAGCTGCATAGGCTCTAATTCCTGTAGTTAATAGTATCCTGTTCCTTTTACAGGAAAAGTGACAAGTTTGGTGGCTAAAAAAGACCAGATGTTGGCTTTACGAATTGAGGAGGCCATAAGGAAGAACGAGAGCTTGGAATCTCTTACTGCAGATAATGTTCGTAGGGATGTTGCTAGAGCTCGAATAATGCAAGAGAAGGGGAAGAGTGTGAAACTAATAAAAGCCTCAAGTGAGAAAAAGAAGACTGCAATAGTGAAACCTCTTACTGTCCATAAGAAGGTTGTACCTTCCAAGTCATCAGGAAGAAAGTCCTCTGTTGTGAAATCTGTGAAAGTATCAGCTCCATCAAAATCTTCCAAGAGAATAGTTAAGGTGTCAAAATCTGCCAAGTCCCCTGCTGCCAGTAACTCAAAAAAGGCAACTTGGGGTCGAAGGAAGGAGGCAGATGGCAGAAAACCCAGTAGAGCTTCAAAACTCAGTGTTGTGGGGTTCAGAGGGAGAGCATCGTCATTGAGACAAACCTGATTTTTTCTAGTCTTTTTTTTTTCCTTTTCATCAAAATTGCATTAGAATGTCGTTTTAGATAGTTTTGTATATGAAAAACTTTTAGGGGTATTTATACTGTTCTTCCACTTCCACAACTTTCTTTGTGGAAATTATCCTGCATGGAATGGCTATTGATTTGCTATGACAATGCATGCAAATCATAGATTCATAGAGGTGTTCATTACTCCTTGTTTGTGTACATTCAAACTCACTGTATTATTTCTATCATCACACAAAAGCAAGTTAAGATAAGGGTTTTGTTAGTCCAATAGTTTCTGAAGATGGAACTTGAAACACTGAAGCAACCACAACAGTTTCTACTCAACATCATGCTTCCAAAAGCTTCATATTCTCTGTCATTACTTCCAGGTGAGCCGAGGGCAAGGAGGTTTTGCTGGCGTGACAATGTTGCCTTCTGAGTTATATAGAATTACACCAGAAAAATCTGGGAGCTGACACTTGCCGCCCATGAGTATGTTCTTTTGCCAAACAGGTAGTCGCTGCTGATCACCACTGAACAAGACTTCACTGGTATCATCAGGTGGGTAACCATGGATTCCTGCACCCTGCATTATAGCTTCATTATTGTGTTGTATTACAGGATCATGGCCATAGGAACTTGAGCAGGCAACCCAACGACGCCATTTTCGTGAATGGGAAGCACACATGAACAGGGCAAAGGCACAGAGAAGAAGAGTAATAATTGCAGCTAGGCCGGCCCCAGAAATGCTAACTGGTGTTGGCGTTAACAGAAGCTGACTACGAGCCATGGAAGAAGATACTGATGGGTTTTTTGTGGCAGTGAAGGGTGGATTTTTATAGCGTCCTGTTTGGCAAATTGGGTTTGTTGAACTTCGTAGGATTTGTTATGATTGGGATTATTTTGACTTTGGTGTGTGGTTTTGGTAATCTTTGACTCAACTGCTTTAATTCTATCTAATTCAAGTTTAAATTAGAATTTATTTCCACTAATATAACAATTAAATAAGATTTTGATTCAATTTTGGAACAATTAGTTCAATTTTAATATAAAACTAATTTTATGATTTAAGTATAAATAATATTTTCCTAAATAAAAAGTGCAATAAAAAAATTAAATTAAATGGACCGTAAAAATAAAAAAGCCCAATTTACATGGGCCTACGAAAAAGCCCATTTTTCTGTTAGGCAGCAGCGGCATGCGTCTGCCATGGAGCTTGAGCTGCTTGTCCCTCCGTTCATCCTTGTTAGGGTTTTCATCTACCAACTCTCTGTCACTCTGATATCTGATCTGCTTCAATTTGCCAGCTTTTGTTCCAATATCAGCTAACCGGTTCTGTGAAAAGCTTTTAAAGAATCGAAAGAAAGAAGAATTGAACAGAAAATGCAGCAGCGCTCGCAAATTACTCTCTGCAAGTTGCTCTTGGGATACTCTTTTCGATCTTCTTCAAAACCCTCTTCGGGTCTTTCACGAAGCTCGCTTTTGCAGGTTCCAGCTCGACTTGGTCCCAATTCGGCGTTTCCATCTCCGCAAACAAGTTTTCTCCGTACACCTATCTCAAATCCCCAAGTTGTCCCCAACCTAATTCTCTCAAACTTGCAAACCTACCTCACTGGCTGCCAAATTAAGGTCAAATACAGCACTGGGTCTTGTGGTGGCTGGGTGGCCGAGTTGGACGTGAACAAGGAAGTGGACATGATCAACCTCAAGTTTGTAGAGGCAAGAGAGGAGATAGAAATGGCAATGGAATCGAAAGAGACTGTGTATTTCAATGAAGAAGCTGAATGTGCCAGAGCTGCAGTGAAGGAAGTTGTGGAGTTGTTTGAGGGGCTTCTTGGGAAGTTACCAGAGAGCGAAAAGACAGCGATACAGCGGTCAATGGGACTCAAGATTGAGCAACTAAAGGCTGAGCTTCAACAATTGGATGATTGATGAGGTTGGTGAAGGTTATGATCAAAGTTTTCATATACTGTTTTTCTTTTTGGTTTTGATTTTTCTCACTAATGATTAAGAGTTTGTTTCCTGTAATCAACCATTGATAATAGTGAAGGAGAGATAAACTTCAACCGATTGTTATTTGCATTCAGTAAACAATGATAACAGTGTTGCTTAACGGAGGAGATCGTCACTGTAAAAATGTTCCTTGAAATCTTTGATGGTTTATCTATGATTAGCTTATGTTTGGAGCAAATCCTGAATGTTCATGGAGTTTATTTGGAAATTTATCTTTACTTTTAATTGAAAGAGATGAGAATCTTATTAAAAGATCTTACAAAATGCGTTCATATGAAATTTCATCCAGATGGTCTTCCACAGGTATTCAAATGAAACGTTAGAGTTAACTATTATAACTTGAAGTTTCAGTTTCTTGATAATCTGATTTTGACTGCTTATACTTTTCATTACTTGTTTATAGCATCAAGACTATTTCTTTATCTCTTTACCTTCATCGATACTCTTTCATCAGATCACTAGCTTTTCATCCTTCTCCAAAATGAGACAAAACAGATTAAACGGACTCTAGTTCCTGTTGCATTATAGTATTTGTCACTTCAATTTCGTAAATAGCCTTATGTTATATTGATTCTCACCAGAAAGTTATCGGATAATCAACGTCCTAGTTGAAACATTCTAGCTGAACAATTCTGTCTCTCATGGGCATGGCTTGTTCCTTTCTGAATATACATAGATTCCAATCCTGAAGCGTTTAGAGTCTTTTTGCAACAATAAGTTTTGTGGTTGGCAGGATATTTGTTTGGTGCCTTTTTGAAACTACATTACTTCTATCAAGGACAAGTGGTTGCACTTTTTTGGTTCCATTGTTTTTGGTCATAACCTTGTCTCTTTTGATGATCTGGGTTATATTGTTAATATTTTTACGGACCTGTAAATTCTTTTAGTACACCGGTTCGTCCCCTTGGCGTCTCTTTAATATGTTGTCTTACTTTTATCTTAAAAAAAAGGATATTTGTTTGAGTGAACTTTTGGTTTAGGTTCTTTTTCTATAAAGACCTTCTTTGGTTACAAAAACGTAAAATTGAATCACCGTTGAATCATCGGTGTATTTGTTTCTATTATTATAATTATTATTGTTCTTATTAATTTAGGGAACTATTGACTAGGAGCATACAAATCTTAGTTTGTACCTGGGATTGAGTGCTTTTGAAGCTTCTCACTGTTCAGGCTGGCCAACTGTAAGACGACTTGCCTGGGTTAACAATAGAAGCTACTGATCTTGTTTAATTAAAAAAACAATCTTTTTCTTTAATTTGATACAAACTTGTAGTCCTTTAGATTAGATGAATAACCACAAGTGCAAACTAACATTTTGATACTCTATGCTTTGAATTTAAATGCCTATCATTTCTTCACATTCATTACCTATAAAGATATTTCACATTTTAGTATATATATTTTAGTTTTTAGTTGTTTTACATAAAAGTATTAATTCTTTTGCTTCTTTTCTAACAACATTTGATTTTTTTTCTTAATATCATTGTCTTATACTTGAATTTTCACGACTATATTTTATAAGAAAAGAGATTCATAAATATCCTCTAAAAAAACTATCATTAAGTGATAGATACTAAGTTGTTGGTAAACAACTATAAATATTGAGTGAAAAAAAAATAACTATAGAAAGTGAAATTGTAATTTACTTTAAACTAATAATGTCCAGGATATATAACTTCCCTAAAGGAAATTTCCTCTAAATTTTTTAGCTATAACCTAATTATCTTCCTCGGTTTTGTGAGCAAACCTGCACAAATGGACTTACAATCATACTTTCTGCGTAAACAATGTATGTATCCAGTAACTTCATATCAGACAATGCCGGGTATTTTACATGTGTAAATGTATAACAAGAGTATCTTTATATATGAATTATGTAAGAAGAAAAAAACAAAGAGACAAGAAACAAGTCGGCTGCTATGTAAGTAGAAGGGAAAGAGAAGTTGAAGGGGGATGTGAGCAGTGTTTGCCATCAATGAATGTTGGTTTGTTTCACATGTGGTGCTGCAATAAGGTACTGCAACATGGTGTTTTCCGATATTCGAAGTCATGTGGACCTATCACAATATCTCAAATGATTTTCGGAGAGAGAGCTTTTGATTCTTATAAACAAACAAAATGGAAAAACATGATGTTGAGATCACGAGCAAATAAATTAAGCTGCATGGCAAAGCAAGAACATGAAGGGAACATGGCATGGCTTCTTCTGATGCAAACTGAGGTAAGTCTTGACTTGTATTTCCCGAGTTTTTAATTCTCCTTTGCTCTGTTTTGTACTTGTGAACTTAATATCTTGGTCATTGCTGTTTGAGAATGTATTAGGTTTCAAATCAGTCCAGATTCAGACATGAAGGCAGCTAATTTGAGAATAGAAACAAACCCAGGAAACATTTTCGGAAAACACTACTGGCGAGGAATATGAGGTTCAAGATTGTTGTTAGCTATTTTTTGAATGAACATTGAATCTGAGACTGACAATCCCAGAAATAATTCAACATAAAAAGAAAGCTGAATGTACTAATCAGGAGTTTTATATGCTTTCTTTGTTATGCATTTTATGCAGAGTAGGTTTAAGAACATTGAATTTGGGTGTTGATAATGATGATAAAACAAATAATTTTATATACTTATGCAACAAAATCTTAAAAGTTTGAAGTGTGATAAAGCCAAATTGGAAAAAATGAAATTGTGATTTGTCCTAATAATAGTAGTAATATTATTGTTGTTGTTATTGATTGGAGAAGATAAGAACATGGGGATGATGGTTCCTGTTAGCATTTATGAGTTGCTGATTATTTCTTTTTGACTAATATCACCTAAGTGTTACAGAAATGGAGCATGGAGCAGGAGAAGGTAGACTACTGAGACAGGGGGACAATGTCCTTTCTCTTAAGTCGTGGAGAAGAGGGAAGCATGGGTCTGCTCATGCTTGTCTGTCTTTATATTGTAATATATTTCATGGAAGAGTTCCTTTTGTCCTCCTTTCCTTTCCATTATGGCTTAACTTTGGGCCATGCATTATCTGATGATCCTAATTGGTCTTTTTTCATGTGGATATGTATGCACATACATGTATATACATGTGTATATGCATTAAGCCAAAAGTTAACAAATTCTGGTCTTTACTCAAAACACTGTTAGAAATATGTCTCAGCAATCAATCAAATGTGTTTGCAATCTGCTTAAATTCAATTCAGATTCAATCTAAATCAAACTTCGGCTGAAGAAATTTGATTAAGATTCAATCTAAATCGAAATTCGATCAAATATTGTTGAGTTTCGTAGAGATTAAGCCAAGAAGAATTATGTAGAACATAAGGCAAGCAGGCATGTAGCAAATCAACAAGATTAATGTTCCTAAGACTGTACAGAAGCTTCCTATAACTTCTCATAGTAGTACTATTTTTTCTGGGGGGAAGAGCTCTTTGGTAGGAAGAGGAGCTGAAGAAAACTAAAATCAGCAAAAAAGAAAATCAAGTTTCAATTTTGATTTGATGACTGCTTTATTAGAGGTTGAGAGGTCTTTCCCCACTCTTCTGGTGTACTCTTCACCTCCATTAATAAGGCAACCACTTCTTTCATTGTAGGCCTTTCTGCAGGAGAAGAATTAACACAGAACATTGCAATTCCCAGTGTCTGAAGCATCTCTTGTACCATTTGATCTGGTAATCCTTGAAGCTTTGTATCGAGTATTGACACAGCTGGTTCGAAACTTCCCATCTTCCTCTTCACCCACTCAACTATGTGAAGTCCGTCACCCACCTGGGGTTCAACTGCACTGCGCCCACTTAGTATTTCCAGCAGTACAACTCCATAACTGTAAACATCACTCTTCTCTGTTATGTTCATCATGTATCCGTACTCTGCAATGATAACAGGTGTTCTTCAGATTCAAATCAAAACTTCAAGACAGAGATCAGACCTCAAATTTCAAATATATTAATAGTACAAGAAAACTATTAGATGGCTGGGGAATCTTGATTATGTATTCATATATCTATATATATATATGTGACCAAGAAAAAAGCCTAACTAACAAGAAAGGTAAACCAAGCAAGCATCCGCAAATAGATTTATAAGAGGTTATGTCTGAAAAGGATACTTGCCTGGGGCAATGTAACCGCAAGACCCAGCTACTCTTGAAATGGCATGGTGATAGGTCGGAGAGTTCATCAACTTTGCCAATCCAAAATCTGCAAGATAGGCCTCATACTTGGAATCGAGGAGTATATTATTGCACTTGACATCTCTGTGAAGAATGGCAGGCAGACAATCATGGTGAAGATAAGCAAGACCTTGAGCTGATCCTACTGCAATCTTATACCTAGTTTCCCAATCCAAATTCCTATTTCCTTGCAACAGCTGTTGCAGATTACCATTTGAAATGTAGTTGTATAAAAGGAGCTTAACACTCTTATTGGAACAATAACCTAAGAGCTTCACAATGTTCCGATGTCGAATATGTCCAAGAATTTGAATTTCTGCTGCAAATGAATCAACCGGTTCCTCATCTCTCTTTGTTTTCCAGAGCTTTTTAACTGCTATCAACTCTCCATTGGACATTTCTGCCCTGTAAACAACTCCGGAACAGCCTTTCCCTATCACATTCTCATCTTTCAGACATTCCAAGATGTTGTCAATGGTGAAGTTGACCTTTTGAAATGGAATGAAAGTCCACGGATAGGAGAAATCTTCAGCACCCGGCAAAGATGAAGATGTTCCTGAAGATTTTTCCACTATATACCTATGGTTTCGCAAAATTACAAGCCATGAAGCTAGAACTGCTGCAGTCACTGAAGCCAGAATGATAGAAACTAATGCTATAGTCTTGGCAGATTTTAGTCCATTCTTTCTGGTAAGATGGGAAGAACAAGTATTCCCATCAACGGATTGACAAAGCTTAGGGTTCTGAAGAAAAGAATTAGAGGAAACGGTTCTAAAGAAAGGTGTTACCGGGATTGGACCTGAGAAATTGTTATATGATATATTAAGAGAAGTTAGACTAGCAAGGGAACCCAGAACTTTGATTTTCCCATATAACATGTTATGAGAAAGATCAATAGACTGCAACTGTGTCAAACGAGACATGGTCTCTGGGATTTCTCCTGTAAGCATATTGGAACTCAAGTCCAAACTGATTGTCAAGCTTGTCACATAGCCAATCTCAGGTGGGATTGGACCAGTGAGGCTGTTAAAACTCAAATCAAGCAGAGTTAACTTCTGCAAGTTTCGAATTGATTTCGGGATTGAACCAGTTAGCAGATTGTTGTTAAGTATGAGCTTGTTCAAGTAACTGAAGTTACCAAAACTCCAAGGGATTTCGCCAGTGAAGCTGTTTCGGCTGAGATCAAGCTGCTCCAAATTCACAAGCTCCCCTAACTGAGAGGGTATTTCTCCAGTAATGTAGTTGTTGTGTACGTCCAATAACTCAAGAACTGTAATGTTAGCAATCTCAGATGGAAGAGCACCAGAGAAATGATTCATGTACAAGTCTAGGAAGACTAGGTTCTGCAATTGGCCTATCTCCTTTGGTATTTGCCCAGAAAGTTGGTTCTCTCCCAGCCTTAATCTCACTAATGACTGACATTTAGCTACACTTCTCGGCAACCCGCCTGAAAATGAATTCCCAAGAAGAAGAAGTTTGCTTAGCTTGGATAAACTGAAGATTTCTTCTGGGATTGAACCTGTAAGCTTGTTCCTTGAAAGGTCAAGCGCATATAGTTCTGTGCAGTTGCCAAAAGAGGATGGTATTGTCCCGGAAACTAAGTTGCCCCATAAGAAGAAACTCTGCAGGTATTTTAAGTTCCCAACCTGCCATGGAATCGTGCCAGATAATTGATTCTTGTCGAGCTGAAGAGTTGTCAAACTTGAGCAGTTGCTCAACTGCCATGGAATTGACCCGGTTAGTGAATTGTCTGAAAGATGAAGCTGCTCGAGAACGAGAAGATTCCCCAGATCACCAGGTATCTCACCAGAAAGATCATTAGCAGAGGCGTCAAACACAACAAGGGAAGAACAATTAGAGATTTCAGCTGGTATTGGTCCAGACAATGCGTTGCCCCATAGAAGCAAGCTCGTGAGCTTTTGCAGCTTGCCCAATTCAGAAGGCATTGAACCAGTGAGCTTGTTCATGTGCAGATACACGTTCCTCAACTCTGACAAATGCCCAAGTTCAGGCGGTATTGACCCAGATATGTCAGTATCGTAAAGAGACAGTGTTTGGAGATTTACCAAGTTCCCAAACGTAGGTGGTATGGCACCAGAGAGGCTGGTGGCTGCTGCCCCAAAAGTGGTCAGATTGGTGAGAAGTCCTAGTTGTGGAGGGATTTCTCCCGTTAGAAAAGGATTTCCCCCAACTCTAAACTGTTGAAGAGATATCAAAGAACCCAGCTGAGAAGGTATTGAACCATTGAGAAGATTGTCTTGTAGGCAAAGGACTTGCAGAGAGGTAAGGTTAACAAGTTGCTGAGGGATTTTACCAGACAACCTATTTGAATTTAGAAAGAGGAACTGGAGTGAAGAGAGCTGGCCAAGCTCTGGAGGGATGGGACCTGAGAGAGAGTTAGAGGAGAGGTCTAAAAGCCTGAGGTGAGTAAGTTGGCCGTATGAAGGAGGTATTGTGCCAGAGATATTGGTGGAAGAAAGATTAAGGAGTTGCAGAGAAGAAAGAGAGGAGACTTGTAAGGGTAAAGAGGAAAGATTGAGAAATGTGTTGGGAAGAGAGAGGGAGATTACTCTGCTTTGTGAAGAGCATGTAATGCCTTGCCAGGAACAAGGGTTTGGGCTTGATGGGTTCCATGAGGAGAGTACTGACGAGGATGATTTTGCAGATGGGTCAGCTGCAGAGAGAAGAGACAAAAGAGCCTGTCCATCAGGAGAAAGAGAGGAGACAAACAGTACTGCATTCTTCATGATTAGGCCAAAAAACACAAGGAACAACAAGAAGGAAAGATGAAATTTCCTATTTACGAAATGGATAGTACTGGTTTTCTCCATTTGAGACCTGTAAAATAGCTCAAATTGATTGAGAGAATAGAAGAGATTCCTTGGTCTAGTGACGGTCTAGGCCAAGTTGGTGGTGGTAATGGCGTCTACAGTACTGAAAGTCCACTCTAGGAGACAACATGCATGTGACACAAGAAGCTTTCTTTACCTACAGCTTACTTACATTTCACGCACTAAAAGCCTTGAACCGCCATTGATGCATGTGAACCAAAGCCAAAAAGGTTTAGAATTTAAATGCCATAAATCTCTAGAGAAGATCATCAAGATCCTGTTGAATAAACAGTCAAACTAACGGTGAAGCCATAACCTCACAAACTTAGTCAGTGCATATTCCCTGAGCAGCAGCCATGTAAACGCAAACCTTGGTGCTTCTTCAACGGCCACAAAAAGACTGCTTGCCGGTGGCGGTGGCGGCTGAGCTTTTAAGCAGTTTTAATGGCGAAACTCTGTGTTTCCCATCTGTTCTTTGGAGAGTCCAGAGCCATTTTATGCAGGAGTTGCCATGGAAATTATTTTATGGTTTGTTTTGTTTTTGTAAGAATCCATTTTAGCTCGGTTTAACCTTAAAAATCAATCCAGCCAGTAACCAATGTAGCTGACATGTTTTAATTTGGAAAGGATACTGTTGACCATTTCCACACCACCTGGAGCCACATATGTGGGTCCCACCCTGCTGACGTGGCAAAATACTAGGCGTTAGCAATCACAGTTTCCATATAATCCAACAGTGAGTGTTACAAAAGGGTAGTTTGGTAATTGTGTGGTGTATGGGGAATAGATAACTTTGATGACAATGGAAGTTGAGGCAGCTTAGGAGATTGTGAAAGGCTCAAAAATATTAAATACTAAAAGGGTAAATTTTAGAGAGATAAAAAACCAATTTCAGAAAAATGTCTTTTATGGTTAAAATTATATGGGAATGGGTGTAAGTAAACCCTTTCGACATTAGAGATGTAAGGTTAAAAGTGTCATTTCACAAACCAATTAAAAAAGTAAAAAGTAAAAATTGAATTGGGTGAGGTTAAGGTGATTTTGGTTACCGAGAAAGAGGTGGTGGGTTGGTTTTGGGACTGGAGCAAAAGATAGATTATGTAGAGAAGGTCACATGAGATCAATATGTAAATCTTAATTTTAGCACACCTCCCAATTAGGGTTTTATTAGGGTTTTAGTTAAATATATATATATATATATATCTAAAACTTGATTTTCTCATCATATCTAACTTTATATGTATATACATATGTACATATGTATGTACATAAACCCTAAATAGTGTAGTGTAAAAATAATAGTAATAGTAAATTTGGGTGTGAAGTTAGTTGTTTTTGTTTTTATTTTTTATTTTCCGAAAGTCAATGTTACATGTTTTATGGTGGGATTCTACATGATGCTTGACAAAAGCTATATATACATATATATAGATATATGTATGTATGTGTGTGTGTGTGTGTCTATGTATGAAGTATATGTATATATATGTGTGCATGTAGGTCCCAATGGGAGATCCTTTTTGACATCAATTTTAGAGAGTAGTGACTTCTAAGCTAAGTTTTACATGACATTTGTGACATTAATTTGTTTAAGATGTTGAATTAAACATTTGGATTATCATAATTAATTTGCAATACTTATAAGCAATGACGCATACATATACATATATATATATATATATATAAATATAAATATTATATGCTATGCATGAATTATGGAGTTTCCCCATGAAAGGGTGAAGACTCATATTATAAAGATTAAAAGTATTACGTTAAATGAACCAGCGCCGCTACATGATCATATTATTATCATCATCATCATCGTATTAATTATATAATTATAAATTTTAATTGTTTATTAGTGATAATAATGTTATTAACTTTTCTAATTATAATTAATTACTTTTTATTATATTTAGTTTTTTAAACAATTAATTTAATTTTTTTATTGATAATAAAATGCTTTGACCACTTGAATTTGATTATTTTAAATAATAATATTATTATTAAATTAAAAACATTATATTTAAATTTTAGAGAAATTAAAATATTTGACACAAGTATATAGGTGGGTTAGATTCTAAGTACTATAACTCAAAAGTTATATATATATATATATATACATATATATAATTTTTTTTTCTTATAGAAAGGCTATAGATATAACTATAGGGAACATGGGTTTCTTTTTAATCAAGTTTCTGGTTTAAAAAAAAAAAAAAGATTAAAATTATATCTCAATATATATAGATATATATATATATATATATATCTTTCAGCACAAGATAGCATTACCTGTAATTGCTTGTTGGGTGAACAACCTAATTTCAACCATTATACCATATATATAGAGATATATAAGCCATATACGATTGTAACATAGTGATCTGTACATGAGTTTATTCTTGTAAATGAAATTATAAGTATATATGAATATAAATATTCATATATACTGTAATTAGTATTAAAATAATAGGGTGGCTCTTTATACACCTTCCTTAGGTTCTTTATGTCATCAGTAGTTTCATGGAGCCCCAAACCTATTTGATTAGGGTGCCACCTTAATCTCTTGGACTTTATGTATCTCCATACATTAACAATAATTAGTGACACTAATACAAAAATTAAATTAAATTAATTAATTAACTAATTAAAAAAGAAAAAGAAAAATAAGAAACAGGAAAATGTTGCAGTTGACAATAATTATGAAGGAAATTAAAAGACATCATAACAGGAATCCTGCTTTTATGTCACAACAACTGAAATTCTTTTGAAGCTAACAATGGAATCTATATATATATATATATATATATATATATGACACTAAATCATTCTTTTCTTGGGCCCCATTGATTTTCTTCTAGAACAAATGGGATAGGCCTACTTCACTTATAAAATGGCAAGTGCATAGATATAGGATCTTGTTATAGGATTTATATGTGGACATTCAAGCTGCAGTGCAGAAAAGAAAAAGAAGTTGAATCTTCTCAAACTAATTGAAAAGAGTGAATGAAAGAAAAAATCCCATCATATAAACATCTCTAAGTATATATCAGGTTTGTATTAACAGATAATACAAGTAGTACATCAACAAATGGTCAGAAATCAAGTTATCCTTTCCTAAAGAGCACAGTAGCATACTTGAGGACAAGAAATTCATTTCTGCATACAGAAAGTTACATGAGAGATCATTTCCAGGCTCTAATCATCCAGCAAACCTCCCACTTTCATCCAAAATCTGACCAGAAATGCTGTTGCAGATCACGAAATTCAATCACAGTTAAAGAGTCTGATGGCCTAGTGAGAGGTTCTTTTCTGCTTTTCACACTAGGCTCAAAGAGGGGAGCTGAATCATCCTCCTTCCAATTGAATATTACATCGAGCTGACGTACAATCAACTTAAATGTAAGGAATCAGCTTGAATCATCACCCATGTCGAATTTGAACCATTTCCAGTTAGCATAAAGACTTTCTTCGTTATCAGACGGCAGAGCATTTGTTGTAGGGGTTTCTAACTTGTGGCTTGGTAACACAGCAGGTAGTTTCTGTCTGTATTTCTTCGCTATCTCTTCAGCTTCAGCAAATACTCTCTGTTAAGCGGACGTAAATTTTATCAATTACGATCTTCACGTAACTAAATTTATGACCACAACAAGATATTTCTTAAAAGAAAAAGAACAAGAGAATCTCCCACCTCTTTGTCTGATACAAATAGGCCTGGCTTACTTTCAAGATCAGCAACGCTGCAGGCAACATAGGGAAAATTGTTATTGGAAATCGCAATGGTGCCAATATTCAGCTGCAGCAGGAAGTTCAAGAGAGAAACAACTCGATCATATCATGATGTATAAAATATAAAAACCCAACCAGCAACAATGAAATGACTACGTGCCATCGGTTAAAAAGTCCACATCTAATCTGCCTCCAAGCCTAATTAACTCTGCGTCAAACAACATTATTCCTTATCATTCCATCCTAAGGCAAGAAAAGCCATGTCATAACAAAACCATCAACCGATTGAACCATGTAGAGATGATTTCATCAGAAATGATTGTTGCAGTTCTTTCTTAAATATGTACAAATGTGAAAGAGCATATCAATTGAAGATGCAGCACTGCAAATTACCTGAGAGATATTTTGCCAGGAAACATTGACTTCACAACTAGAACTTTAACCTTCTCGTCCACTTTCAGTAAATCGCTGACAGAAGTAATCCTGGTACGACTTATATTGGAGATATGCAGCAATCCACTGAAAGTATCAAGGAAAGCAGAAAAAAGATTAAATGATTGTTCACTATTTTTGTTAAAGCGAATCAAGCTTGTTCCACATACACATGCAATAACATAAAATGTTTCTAAACCACCAAAAGTCCAACTGTAGAAAGCCTAGTTTCACATATCCATTTTGACAAACAAGAGTGCTTGAGAAACCATAAAAAGTTCCTCTCCTTTTTCCATTTCCAGGCTAAAGGGGCTTTTATAATATATACCCTACTTACACTGAAGTCAAAAAAATAAATATCACCATCCTTCGTAGGCTGGGAAGCAATGAG
The DNA here is from genome assembly GCF_054855325.1 of Carica papaya. Lineage (NCBI taxonomy): Eukaryota > Viridiplantae > Streptophyta > Magnoliopsida > Brassicales > Caricaceae > Carica > Carica papaya. The sequence continues at coordinate 29,656,971 of NC_142309.1, forward strand.
CCAAAGGCTTGTTGCTAACAAAGTTTTGATAGGAATGACATTTGCTTTGTTCTTTATATTTCCTATCAAATTGAACTTGAATTAGAAACTAAGAATTCCAATAAAAGCAAAGGATGATGATCAGAACATGTATAAATTATTGCAACTAGGCAGCCATAGTACTCTCTCCCAGTGAAGTAACAACAGCAATAGCCTCTCTCATTGATAAAAAACTCCATGCTCTAAGAAAAGTTTTTAGGTGAAAGTGTATGCTTATGCATGAGTTTCCAGCTCAAATTGTGAAATTACGGTCTTTTGTTTGCTCACTACCTCTCTTTCTCTATTATTGTTTCCTTATCCTTTCTTCAAATATTTATTCTCTTAATCCTGAGAAGTAATACTTAAAAATTTTTTGCACCAAAGTATACCAAATTTCCTTCTACTTTCTCTTCCTTCTCTGATGAATCCACACACGTGGGTGCATGACAAGTTGTCTACTCAAAGAAGCATCTGTACTGACCTTCTGTTAGTTTCACCAATTCTTATTTGAGCACCATATGGAAAAATTTTCTTTACAGTTCCTTCCAAGAGGGTTCCCTCTCGAAGGTGAAGCATTTCCTGCAATATTGCAAAAAATGTCAGCATCCTTGTTCCCTTCCCCCAGTTCCATTTTTATCATTCAGAAAAGGGGGGAAAATAGGACTTAAAGAAAGTAGTAAGATAATGCTCCAGAAAACCAACCCAAGCATCCTTCTCACTCAATATCAAGTCGTTATTAGTCTCATTTATTCGAGTAATCAGGACATGTAATCGGCGGCCAACCTACAAGTGGGAAGACCAGTATATATAAGAAACATGCACTCAATAAAACAAATAAAGCAAAACCAAAGATGGTATAAGACCATAAAGAAAAATATCAAGTTATATCAAAGGAATATATATTAACCGTGTAGGCTAAGAATGCTCAACTTTGTGAATTGCCATACATTGCATTTGAGTAACTTGCTTAACTGAGGAACTCCTCCAGGGGTAGTGATTACTTTTCAACAATTTTTCTGGTCTTCTTTTGATCAATCAACGGAACACAACTGCTTATGTGTTCGTAGTTGGAATACACGATTTTTTTTACATAAAAAATATTTGTTTTAGGTTTTCAGATGCTAACAACTAGAGCAAATAATTAGACGACTTCGTAGTAACTTAAATAGCCGCATGTCATCTAAAGTAGCTTGGGAACAATGACAGAATTTTTCTCAAAGAAAAAGGAACAAAAATACTTCCAAACTGGACTTCAATATAATCCGTATTTTTGGCTATTGAGTTCTTTCATAATGTGGTGTATTAATTACCAAAAGAAAATGACAAGATAAGATCTACTATCAGACAAAAAATATGTGAAAAGATTTCATTTTGAACTTCCAATATGCACAGTTCATAAAATTATTGGTCATGTTGATCGCCAATCTAACATTGCACAGCCTTTTAGATGCACGAAAATCTCTAAAAGGAATATTGCCATACAAGACAATAGCCAACAAAAGAACAGAGATATCAAGAAAAACACCACCTCTTAGGCAAAAGGTGAGGTAACGCATACAAATTATTGTCCTGTGCAAAATAAAAGGTAGTAAAACAACAGTTGAAGTTATTTGTTAAAGTTATTGGAAATTCGAAGATAAGTGATTGTTTTTCTTAATTGTCCCTCTGATAGCAGCATACTCAACAAAGTGCTAAACGATGAGATCATTGAACAAATAGTGAACAGAGATTTCCAGCAACACAAGCTACCCAGATTCTTTTTTCTGACTAATCAAGTTTCTCAAACAAGACTAGCACCAAAAGCAGGCATTTTTCTTGTATTACAAGTACACTAACATTAAGTTGATGCAATAGACGCATTCTAGTAATGACTATTTATGGTTGAAAGCACCCACGTGCATAGGAAATACATATAGTACTAAATATGTGTGCCAAGAGCAGCAATAAATCTTAAAGAAAACAACATACATTTTCCTTCAATTCAGTGAAGCTGTTCACTCTATTTACCAATTCAGCTTTGGGAAGAAAAGCTCGCAAACCCTGTATAAGGACCAGAGTTACAAAGCATTACTTTCACATAAAAGCACAAACCTCCAGATGCAAATCAGACAAACTTACTTCAATTCTAGTGAGGAGCCCACCAGTATTCCACTCTGTAATTTTAACCTCAATAGGCTCATTTAGCTGTTTTATCTGCGGAAGAAATAGTGTAAGCATTTTTTTAGATTCCATAGTTAACAAACATCCACATCCACATCCAGAGACCAACAAACTAACTGGTCTCACATTGGCAACAGCTTAAAGCATAGACTCAGAGGAAAATGATTAAAGTTAAGTTTGATTGAAAATTCAATTTAATGGGATAAAAATTTGAATGAAACAACATTTATGTTCTAAGATAAATCCATCAATTCAACATAAATATTTTGTGATTCCTACTCAGAGGAGTGAGAAAACAAATACATGGTGAAAACGAAGATAAGAATGAGTCTGGTTCAATGATGATCAAATTTAGAAATTATGACTAAATTACCCACATTAAAGAAGTAAAATTTAAGAATTGAGTAGCCTTGAAACAATCACAGCGTTACATAGACATGATGTTAGTTCAATTTGCACAAGAAAGCATTAATCACAAGTTCTCTACTTGTTTTAAAACTTAATTCATTTGAATGGAAACTTTCTAACAAAACAAAAGGACAAATTCCAGTGCTAGCAACAGGAACTTAAAGATAAGATGTTGATAGAGGAAGCACTTCAGAAAAGAACCTGCCTCACTCGATGCCAGGCAATCCGCCGAAACAGCCGTCTCGTCGACAGCAAAGGTCGACCACTTAGGGTTCTTCCAAGAACCTCAGCAAAAAGGACAGTTCCAGTCTCCACAGCTGGCCTTCCCAGTCCCTGGCCACCACTCAATGCATCATCATCCTTAACAATTCCCATCTTCCCACAAACCATGAACTCCTCTGCATCATTTTTCAAATCACATAGTAAATGATCCATCTCTCTGGGATACAATGGCAGAACCTCCTTTGTCATCATAGTGCCCAACAATTCTGATCCAATATTCACATCAAGCCTATTTTCGTTGCCAGAAACCACAACACCAACCACAAAATCACCTGGTTTTGGCTGATAATATTCCACACCAACCTTCTCAGCTTCCTTCTCTTTACTCTCCATATCACTTCCCTCATCACAATCTCCTAAATCACTTCCCTCTTCTTCTAGTTCCCCCACCATGTCCCTCGGTTTAAAAAACTTCAAAAAAGGCTCCAACAATTCATCTTTATCTGTTTGTTTAGATTTTTCAACTTCTGGGGAAAACCCATCAGATATAGCCACTGGATTAGGCTTGTTCAACAATCCAAATTCGCCGTTCCCCGGAACTCCATCATTTTCATCACTTTCAGGGAAAGAAGTGTTCGGAAAACCATCAGCAACATCGTTCTGAGCGCAAAAACCAGTCTGTATACTCCTCCAAGTCGAAGTATTAGTACGAAGAGCAAAGGATTTAAGTGAGATTGAAGTGTTGAACACGGGGGGTTTTGGAAAAAGAACTTTTGTGGCATTCGCTGCTCTGATTCGGGAAGCGTTGCGTGTAATAGAAAAACCAGAGAGCGTTCCTGAATAGGTGAGGAGAAAGAGAGAGTTACAGTTGCAGCAGGCGTACATCTTTCTTATCCTGCGCACTTCATAAGCTGGTTATCTTCTCCTTCCTCGCGGCTTTTCTCGATTTTTTTATTATCCGTTTCCTCTGGTAGATTTTTAGGAGCAGTCTGCTCCTTGGATTTTGGGCCCAGTTTAATGCTTCATGGGAGATTGAAGCTCTGTAGTGTCTCCTGTCTTGAGCTTACTCTTGGGCTGCGGAGGCCTGGACCAAAAAAAAAATAATAATAATAAATAATAATAATCTTTATATGTATTTTATAAAATAATAATATATAATTTAATCAACTATAAAGATGATTGAATAATAATAAAAAATAATTAATCTTTATGCATTTTTAATTCTTTTAATTTTTATTAAAAATAATTAAAAAATTATTATGTATGATCAACAAAGATTATTGAATAATTATAGCGATTTGAAACTTAAAAAGAAATAAATTACAAATTGAACGCGAAAACAAAATATAAAATTACGGTTTACATTCTTTACACAATAATTTAGAAAACCCAATAGAACTATAGAAATGATCATTCTAAAAGAACAAGTGAAAAATCAAGAAATAAATGAAAAATAAACAATTAGATATATCATAGGATGATCTTCACTAGCTGTTGAAGGGAGTTCGGGTGATGAACTATTCACAACTCCCTTATTGATCAGGATCTGAATCTTGGTACTCTTGATCTGAAATAGTTAATAAAATGGTGAACTACACTATTCCAGTAAGAATATCACACTACTCACCGATATAGAAATAAAAATTGGTAAAAATCATAAAAATAATTAATAGAGCTTTTAATTTAAGTACATTCATTTATCATAAATAAAATCATTTATTGCATACTTACCGTAGCAAGATTTTCAAAAACTGGCCTATAGATACAATAACACAAACAACATCATAATCTCATATTCAATTAATCAAAACAACAACTTTTTTTTTTATTTGTCTACTGGTATCCATGAGGGTCCATAGGGATGTCTTCACTACGCGTGAACTATCATTCAACATTTTCAACTAATTGACTGTTCTCATACTCCGTTCGGTATGAGCGCCAAAATACCAATCCTTAATACCCCATCCGGTATGAGGCGACGTTCACGATAAGGTTTCTTATGTACCCGGTCCGTTCACCATCTTCCAGGATATCCAGTAAGGCTACGATTCATTCATTCAATTAATCAAGCAATTCCCATTTGCATTTAATTTTCAGTTTTACAATTTAACTGTAAACCACGCAAGACAAGCAATACATGCATTAAGAAAACACAACTGAATCATCTTACCAACTCCAGTGTATTATTATGCATTTAAAACTGTAAGATCAATCAATCAGTTAAAACATGACAAACAGTAATAAATAACCACTTTTGCCTCTATTAGTAACTAGTAATTAATTATTGAAGTTTCTAAGTTACACAAAATACTGTATTATTTATAATTAGATTTCAATTCTATAATAAGGAATAAGGTGAGAGATTTTTATCCGAATTGGTGTCCGAAACACTAAACCTTCAGCTGCGCCTACTGGCAGCCCTCCGAGTTTCCTGAATTTTTCTTCAAAAATTAAAACACGCTTCAAGTACCTACAAGTACTCTAAAAAATCTAAAATCGATATTAAAAATCTTTTCCAGTCAATTTTAAAATTTCGACACGGCGGCACCGCCGTGCTCTGATGGCAGTTTACCTCGAACTGGCCATTTTTTACTAGTTTTATACTCATTCATGTGAGAAAACACGTTAAGGGGCATCGGTTAGCTGAAAAAAGTCGAAAAACAAAAACTCACTAGCAGCTAGATTTTTCAGTGCGGCGGCTCCGCTAGCTCACCTTTGTGGTTGGGTATTTTTCTTCAGTCAACATGTAAAAAATAGAATGTGAATACAATGGTAGAAAAATCGCATGAAATGGGAATAAAAAAGGGGCTCATCAGAGGTAATTTTTGATTTTTTATGCAGCAGCACTGTCGGGCTTTACCTATGGTTTCTAGCTCATTCGCCGGCCCTTTTGCTTCAATTTGACCATGACGGTGTTCAAATTCAAATTTCAAGCGAATGAGAGAATTTTTTTACCCTTTTTGACGGTCGGAGCTGGGTCCAGCGCAGTGGCAGGTAGCAGTTGACTCCCTTCTTCGACGACTGGTTCTTCTTCTTCAGCAGGGGGCTAGCGCCTAGGATTAGGGTTCGGTGTGAAATGAGATATTTATACCCATCTCCCTTTAATTTGGACCATTCATCACGTTTGATTTTGATCATTCGATTGCGTTTAAAGAAAAAATAAATCTGGACCGTTCATTGTGATTTTGATCTGGATCGTACGATTGTGTTTAAAGAGGGAAAAAATCTGGATTGTTCATCATGTTTAATCGCGACTGTCCGATCGCGCATGAGAAAGGAACGGATCCGGACTGTCTATGCACGCTAGAACAAATCTGGGCCGTCCAATCGCGGGTACGCAGATTGCCAGCGTGGCCTCCCGCGTGGCACCGAGTCAGCGTGTCTTGCCACGCTGTGCGCTCCGATTTATCGGGACTACTGACTAGACGGTCCTACGTGATAGATTTTTTCTAAATTATATTTTAACCCTAATTTCTGATTTTTCTTTCAAAAATATCTCCCAAACCTAAATTTTTACCCTTTTTTTCCAAAATTATTTTCAATTTCATCTTCCACCTATTTTTTTTTTCTAATTTTACATTAAATAAAAATTTATAAAATTAAAAATTATATTTTTATATATTTTTTTAATTTTTAAATTAATTCTGGGCCAAATTTCGAGCTCGGATATTACAACTCTCCCCACTTAAAAGAAAATTGGTCTCTCAAATTTGTCTCTCTCTCACTCAATCAAACAATTGGAGATACTGGGTTCTGAAATCTGATTCTAGCTCTCATGTGACTTCTCTCTGTGTGTGATTCTGTCATAAGATCTTAACAAAATAAATTTTTCGATTGCGGAGTACTTTGTTCTTTCGGTCCACAATATCCACTGGTACCTTCTCGTAGGACAGATCCTCCTGGAGTGAAAGGGGCTCGTGGGCAAAGACGTGAGAGGGGTCTGGGTTGTACTTGAGTAGTATGGACACATAAAGCACATTATGTACTCTCAATAATTCTGGAGGTAGTGTCAGTTTGTAGGTGGCGGTGCCAATTCTGTCTACGATTTCAAATAACCCAATAAAGCAGAGATTTAGTTTCTCCTTCTTGCCAAACCTACCGATTCCTTTAAAAGGAGTGACCTCTAAGGAATAACCGATCACATTCCTCAAATTCTAAATCCCTCCTCCAGGTATCCCATAACTCTTCTGCCTGCTCTGAGTCGTCTGGATATTCTTCCTGATCTTAACTATTTTGGTTGTAGTCTCATCCACAAGATCTGGACGGAATAATTTTCTATCACCCACATTTTTCCAACAGATCGGCAATCTACATGGGCGGCCATATAACGCCTCTTAGGAGCTATGCCAATACTTGTTTGGTAGCTGTTATTGAGGTGAACTCTAGTAGGGGTAAATAATCATTCCAATGGCCCCCAAAGTCAATAACACAAGCTCGAAGCATATTCTCCAGTGTGCGGATTATCTTTTCTGGTTGTCCATCGATCTGAGGGTGGATTGCAGTACTAAGGGACACTTTCGTTCCCATGGCTTACTGAAAACTAAACTAGAACTGAGAAGTGAACCTGGGGTTTCTATTGGACACTACTGTCACTGGTACTTCATGTAACCTGACTATCTCTCAGATAGATATTCTTGGTAACTTGTTCAAGGGGTCGATCATCTTGATGGCCAAGAAGTGGGAAGACTTGGTGAATCGATCAATAATTACCCAAATGGCATCATATCCTCAGCGTGTCCTAGGCAATCTTGTCATGAAATCTATTATGATGTGTTCTCACTTTCACTTCGGAATTGGTAATGGCTGAAGTAGTCCGCCTGGGCGTTGATGCTCTATCTTGATTTACTGACATACCAAATACTTGAAAACAAAGTCGGTCATCTCTCTTTTCATCCCGTTCCACCAAAATCGGGGTCGTATACTTTGATACATCTTAATGCTTTTAATATGCACGACAAACTTTGAGCTATGGGCCTCGATCATGATGTATCTTTTTAGCTCACTATCATATAGAACACACACCATATCTTGAAATATAAGCAACCCATTGGTAGAGACTCGAAATTCTGAATTTACTTATTGTTCTGCATATTTCTTGAGGGTTGCTATGGTGGAATCGACATATTGGACTTCCTTTGTTCTCTGAATCAACTCAAGTTGAACAGTCAGGTGGGCCAAACATGTAACTCTCTTCAGGTCCTGAAGTCGTATTTATTGTGCGGTCCTTATTGCTATGCATTTTGAAACCATTAAGTGAGCTAATATACCTGTACTTTTTTTGCTGAGTGCGTCAGCTACCACGTTGCCCTTACCTGGGTGATATAAGATATTGTAATCGTAGTTCTTATGGAGTTCTATCCATTTTCTCTGACGCATGTTGAGATCATTTTGAGTGAATATGTGTTTCAAGCTTTTATGGTCGATATAGATCTGAAAGGTCTCCCCATACAAGTAATGACAACAAGTTTTCAACGTGTGGATAATCGTGACAAGTTATAAGTCATAGGTGGGGTAACTTTTCTCATAATTCTTCAACTGTCTGGACCCATAGACTATGACCTTCTTATGCTGTATCAGAACACAACCTAACCCAGGTAAAAGACATCACTATAAACTTTATATCCCCCTATCCCGCTCGGGTGCAGTAGTCAACCACTTTTTTAGGTCTAAAAAACTCATTTCACAGTTCTCGTTCCACTTAAACTTGATGTTCTTTTTTGTGAGCCGAGTCAAATGAGCAGGTAGGTTAGAAAATTCTTTCACGAACATGCGGTAATAACTTGCCATTTCCAGAAAGATATGAATCTCCTTGACCGATGTTAATTTTTTCCAGTAGAGCACTGCCTCAACTTTTTCGGAATTCACTGACATTCCATCCATTGATATGATGTGCCATAGGAAGATAGTTTACTCGAACCAAAACGCACACTTACTCAACTTTGCATACAACTTCTTTTCTTTGAGAATCTACAAAACATGAGTCAAATGGTGAGCGTGTTCCTCTCTGTTTTTTGAATAGTATCATCGATAAATACAATAATGAACTGATCTAAAAATGATCTGAAAATCCTATTCATTAAATCCATGAAAATGGTCGGTGCATTGGTTAGTCTAAATGGCATTACCAAGAACTCATTGTGTTCGTACCTGATTTAGAAAGCTGTTTTAGGAATGTCATCTACTTTGATTTTTACCTAGTGTAACCTGAGCACATGTTTATTTTGGAGAAGACCTGGGTATCCTGCAACTGGTCAAAAAGATCATCGATCTTGGGGAGAGGGTATTTGGTCTAGATCGCGACCCTATTAAATCCCTTGTAGTTAATACATAATATTAATGTCTCATCCCATTTTCTTGCAAATATGACTCCAGCACCCCAAAACGAACCACTGTGTCGGATGAATCCACTGTTCTGCAATTTCTTGATCTATTTCCTCAACTCTTCTAACTTTACATGACTCATGCGGTAAGGAAAAACTAAGATAAGCTGCGTGCAAGGTTGAAGGTCTATGGTGAACTCAACTTTCCTGTCCATTAGTAGTCTGAAAAGTTTATTAGGAAACACATTCGAGAAGTCTTGGACTGCTGAGATCTCTTGCATGCAAATTTCTTTCTTAGGTTTGCCTAGTTTTGAGAAAACAATCGAGTTAAAGTGCTAAGCAATAAAAAAATTGCTATGAGGGAATAATATTCAATACTTTTATTATCTTTTAAATGACTCTTCATTAGGAGGCTTAAATACAATTTTTCTCGTGGAAACAATCCACAGTGGTGTGATGCGTTGCTAACTAGTTCATTCTTAGAAATACATCATGAGTGAAACCAAGTCCTATGGAATAGGGGCCAGATGTTGCTGGGGAGGGACTGGGTGGCCCTGTAATGGTGTCGGATGATACGGTGGGGGTTCTAAATTATGTTGTGATGGTGTCAGATGACACGACGGAGGAGCAGGGTTGCATCTAGGTAGCGTTAGATACTCTTATTATAGGGGTGACTCATATTGTTGAAGTGGTGGAGGGTTAGACAGTTCCCTCCTCACTTTCCTGGCCCACTGGGCATAGATGAGTCTCTCTAAAATCTCGAAGAGCCGATTGACATCTTCTCGAAGTGACTTGTTTCAGGTTGCCTTATTCAATAATGGACCTCATCTCCCCGTATCTTTCTACTTATTTTTCAAAAGGAAGGGTTTAGTGATGGTTTGTATTTGGTATTTTTAAGTATTTGTGTAAGGAATAGTTTTGAGAAATGCAGTTTTGATACCAATTGTATCAGCTCGAAACTTAAAATGAAATAAATTATAAATTGAATGCGGAAGCAAAATAATAGAGTTAGGGTTTACATTCCTTACACAATAATTTAGAATACCCAATATGAGAATAACCCTTCTAAAAGAACAAGTGAAAAATCAAGAAATGAATAAAAAATAAACAATTAGGTATTCTAGGATGACCTTCATTAGACTTTAAAGAGAATCTAGACGGTGAACTATTTATAACCCCCTTGTTGATCGAGATCTGGATCTTAGTACTCTTGATCTGAAATGGTTAATGAAAGGGTGAGCTACACTAGTCTAATAAGAATATCACACTACTCACCGATACAGAAATAAAAGTTGGTAAAAATCATAAACAACTAATGGAGCTCTTAATTTAAGTAAATTCATTTATTATAAATAAAATCATTTATTGCATACTTGCCGTAGCGACATTTCCAAAAATCGAGCTATAGAGGTAATAAAACAAATAACATTATAATCTCATATTCAATTAGCTAGAACAACAACTTTTCTTTTTTATTTGCCTACTGGTATCCATGGGGATCCATAGGGATATCCCCACTAAGCGTGAAACATCATTCAATATTTTTAACTTACCGACTGTTCTCATACCCGTCCGGTATGAGCGCTAAAAATACCATTCCTCAATCGGGTATGAGCGCCAAAAATACCATTCCTCAATACCTCGTTCGGTATGAGCGCAAAAATACCAATTCTCAATACCCCGTCTAGTATGAGGCGACGTTCACGGTAGAGTTCCCTATGTACCTGGTCCGTCCATCATCTCCCAGGATATTCAGTAAAGTTACTAATCATTCATTCAATTAATCAAGCAATTCCTGTTTGCATTTAATTTTTAGTTTCACAATTTAACTGCAAATCACACAAGACAAACAATACATGCATTAAAGAAACATAACTGAATCATCTTACAAACTTCAATGTATTATTATGCATTTAAACTGTAAGATCAATCAATCAGTTAAAACATGACAAACAGTAATATATAACCGGTTCTAGCTCCATTAGTAACTTGTAATTAATTATCGAAGTTTCTAAATTATGCTAAATACTGTATTATTTATAATTAGACTTCAATTCCATAATAGGGAATAAAGTGAGATATTCTTATCCGAATCGGTATTGGAAACACTCAAACTTCAGTTACGCCTATTGGCGGCCTCTGGATTCCCTTAATTTTTTTTCGTGTGGATTAAAACATGCTTCAAGTACTTAGAAATACCCTAAAAAATTCAAAATTGGTGTTAAAAAGCTTTTCTGGCCAATTTCAAAATTTTAGCACGGTGTCGCCACCGCTGCACCTCGGACTAACCATTTCAACTAGTTTTAGCCGATTTCGGCCTATTTTATACTCATTCATACGAGAAAACACATTAAGGGGCCTCAATTGATCGAAAAAAGTCGAGAAATAAAAACTCACAAGTAGCGAAATTTTCTGGTGCGGCAGCTCTGCCGGCTCACCTTCGCGGTTGAACGTTTTTTCTTCAGACAACTTGTAGAAAATAGAATGGTGAACAAATCACACGAAATGGGAATCGAAAAGGGGCTCATCGGAGGCGATTTTTAGTTTTTTCACCACAACGTTTTCGCGCTTTACCCGCGGTCTCCAGCTCATCCACTGGTCTTTTTGCTTCAATTTGGCCATATGGGTGTTCAAAATCAAATTTCGAGCGAATAAGATAATTTTTTTACCCTTTTTAGTAGTCGGAGGTGGCTTCGGCGTGGTGGTTGGCGAGGGTCAGTTCCCTTCTCCGACGACTGTTCTTCTTCTCCGGCAGGGGACTGGCGGCTAGGGTTAGGGTTTGATGTGAAGTGAAATATTTATATCCGTTTTCCTTTTATTTGGACCGCTTATCATGTTTCATTTCGACTGTCTGATCGCGTTTAAAGAGAAAATGAATCTTAACCGTTTATCGTGATTTGATCTGGATCGTACGATCGCATTTATAGAAGGAAACGAATTTGGACCATTCATCGTGTTTAATCGCGACCGTCCGATCGTGCATGAGGAGGGAACGGATCTAGACCATCCACGCGCGTGGGAACAAATCCAGACCGTCCGAGACCTCTCGCTTGTCACCGAGTCAGCATATCTTACCACGTGGCGTGCTCCGGTTCGTTGGGACTGCTGACTAGACGGTCCTACATAGCACATTTTTTTTAAATTCTTTTTGACCCCTAGTTTCTGATTTTTTTTTTCAAAAATACTCATAAAATCTAAATTTTCACCCATTTTTTTGAAAGTTATTTTCAATTTTATCATCCACCTATTTTTTTCTTAATTTTACATTAAATAAAAATTTATAAAATTAAAAATTATATTTTTATATATATATTTTTTATTTTAAAATTAATTTCGGTCTAAATTTTGGGATTAGGTATAACAATAATAGTAAAAAGATAAGTATATAAACATTGCAAATTTCAACCATTAAAGAGGCAATATTGATTGATCATCAATCAGTAAAAAAATTATATGAAACATTTTTTCTTTTAAGAAAAAAAGAAAACCTACAAACTAAGAAGAAATATGTAAAAGTTTGACCAATAATCTGTTTAGTTCAATAATCCTTAACTTTTAAGGAAGAAAAATTTTAAAAAATAAAAGAAAAGGTAAAGATGTTCTTGCTCACATTTGGTTTATCTTAAATCTTTATGGTGACAGGATGATTAGATCAGGCTGAATAGGGAAAGAACATATGATTAACATGCAATGAAGGACAACAGATAATGTCAACATATGATTAACATGAAAATAAGAAATCAAGAAAGAGAAAAGGAAAAAAAAAATCCAAAATAATATCAATTAGGACAAGAATTCTATTAGTTTGGTAAAATTAGTTTTGATTAAAACCCTCAACTAGATTTTAGTGAAGCTAAGGCTTAATAGTTTCAAAATGTACTTAGCCTTATTAGACCAACTTAAATTCATATCTCAGCATGTGTGAAGAGTAGAAAACATAATTTAGTATATGAGCCTAACACCTTAATTATCACAACCGTTGCAACGAGGTTACCTGAATTACTAGTTGAATAGTCTCGCGTAATTGCCATGACAACTGCAACAAAGCTTGAGAAAAAGGAAAGCAGAACAAAATCCATGACATATTTAGTGCAAATGTGCATCAATCTGACCAAAGAAATTTTCTAGACATGTAATTGTTTTAACTTATATATTTCAGACATGAATACCTAATAAGCAATAGATCAATGCAGAATAAAGTTTAGATAGCATAAATTATGCTATGTAGTGTTGATCTGGTAAATCAATTTCATATTTTCATATGATCAAAAATCTAGAACCCAAAAAAAAAAGAAAAGTGTAGTTCCTTCCTGATAAAACAGGTCCTTAGAATCAAAAGTCAAGGACACATCATAGTTTGGTCCTATGATCTATCATATAAATTTTGATTGATAAAGACTAAAATTGGATAGAGTAATATAACTTTCACCAACGCGGAAACAATGATTACATAATGAGATGAAAAATATTAACAAATCAGACTTGACATGCAGAACGCCTGAAACCTGATTCCAATATCAGCGCATGTGAACAAAATTATCAAATGATAAAAGCTAAAATTAGGTAGAGTAGTATAAAGAGCATATGCTTTAATTAAAAATTCACCAAGTGTGAAGAGTAAAAAATATAATTTAAAAAATTAAAAATTATAATTAATTATTACTTAAGAGTATTATTTTAATTTTAGTAACTTGAGATTTATTCTTATTAGGATTTCTAACATTATTAGTAACTTGAGATTTTCAGCAAAAGTACCCTCAACATGTATCAGTAAAGAAGGTCGAGAAAGAGAAAGAATGGGAGAAGAGCAAAGAGATTTGATAAAGTTAATCACGAATACGAAAATATGATAACCATCAAAGGTTAAAAAAAAAATAATTATTTATACACATAAAATAAGATAATTAACTAATAAAAACTAATATTTTCTTATTTATTAATATTCAATTTTAAAATTTTTATAGCATTTATTTTTAATAATTATTTCATTTTAATTTATTTTCACTCAATAATAATAATATTTTTATAATAAAATATATCATATAACATCATAATTTAAACTAACAATTTCATATCTGTAATACAAAAAAAAACAAAAAAACAAAATAATAAAAACTCCAATAAGGGGAAAGAAAAAAAAATACTCAAATACTGTGGGGTCTTGATCAAGAAAATATATGACAGAAATCAAAACAAAACAGCAATAACACGAAGGAAAATATATAGCAACAGCGTTAAAAGCATAGCGGTCATCCGCTTCAGTTGACAAAATTCATGTACCTGGGATTGAACAACTTTCTCAATTTGAAGTTTTAGGGTTCATTAGTCCACCGCCTCTGAGTATCATATGCAGAAACGGGTTTGAGGATGAGCTCGGTCGGATTTTGTAAACCAGCTCTTTTAAAGTCTTTTTTAGCGTTAAAAAAAAAACTGTAAACAGCGTAAAAAAAAAATAAAAACTGTCTCGTACAATATATATGATATAAACTATTTATATTATTCTTATTATTTTATTTTATTAACTAACCTTAAAATTAATACATATAAAATAATTTTTAAATTCTTAAAAATTTTAAATATAAAAATAATATTAATGTATTAATATTTTATTAAAAATAAATACCATATTTTAATTTTTATAAAAATTTCCTATTTAAACATTTTAAATTTGAAAATAAAATTTAATTTTAATTTACCTACAAATTTTTTAAAAATGTTTTAAATATTACAATACTTATTAAATATCAATATTTATCTTAAAAATTTTATTATATAAATTAAAATATATTTATAATTCTATATACGATAAATTAACTAATATTTTCCTATTTAATAATACTTGTTCTCTGACAATATTATTCTATTTTTATAATAAAATATATTATTTTAGCTAATATTGTTATCTTATATACATAAAATAAAATAATAAACCTATAAAACAAATATTTTTACATTGATTTAAAATTTAAATTTGCATAACATTTTTAATTAATTCTTATTTATTTTCTGTTAATATTATTTTTCTTTTGTAATAAAATACATACTTTCGAATTACTATACAATCAACAAACACTCCTAAAAATAAATAGTAAAAAATTATAAAAATACGAATTAATAAATCACATAAATATAGAGTAATACATCCTAAAAATATGCAGTCATTATATATTTTCAAAGAAATTAACGAATTAGGAAAGAACATGAACAAAAAGATAAATATGTAACCCACTGCAAATTTCAACCATTAAAGAGGCAATATTGATTGATCATCAATCAGTAAAAAAACTATATGTAACATTTTTTTTCAAAAAAAAAAAAGAAAAACCTACCAACTAAGAAGAAATATGTAAAAGTTTGACCAATAATCTGTTTAGTTCAATAATCCTTGTAACTTTTTAGGAAGAAAAATTTTTAAAAATAAAAGAAAAGGTAAAGATGTTTTTGCTCACATTTGGTTTATCTTAAATCTTTATGGTGACAGGATGATTGGATCAGGCTGAATAGGGGAGGTGCAGAAGGGAAAGAACATATGATTAACATGCAACGAAGGACAACAGATGAAAATAAGAAATCAGGAAAGAAAAAAGGGAAAAAAAAATCCAAAATAATGTCAACTAGGACGAGAATTCTATTAGTTTGGTAAAATTAGTTTTGATGAAAAGTCTCCACTAGATTTCAGTGAAGATAAGGCTTAATAGTTTCAAGATGCGCTTAGCCTTATTAGACCAGCTTAAATTCATATCTCAGCATGTGTGAAGAGCAGAAAACATAATTTAATATATGAGGCAAACACCTCAATTACCACAACTGTTGCAACGGGGTTACCTGAATTACTAGTTGAATGGTCTTGCGTAATTGCCATGGCAGCTGCAACAAAGCTTGAGAAAAAGGAAACCAGAACAAAATCCAGGACATGTTTAGTGGAAATGTGCATCAATCTGACCAAAGAAATTTTCTAGACATGTAATTGCTTTAACATATATATTTCAGACACGAATACCTCATAAGCAATAGATCAATGCAGAATAAAGTTCAGATATCATAAATTATGCTATGTAGTGTTGATCTGGTAAATCAATAGCAAACATCTAGAACCCATAAAAAAAGAAGAAATGTTTAGTTCCTTCCTGGTAAAACAGGTCCTTAGAATCAAAAGTTAAGGACACATCATAGGTTTACCAACATGGTTTCTACTTCCATAATTGCAAGTATCTTAGGAACCTGAAACTACATGTTTAATCTTTTGATAAGAGATAATGCGAGGAGAGGAACTCAAATTTAGGTTTATGCCCGAACTGACTAGCCTGCTAGTGCTTTCGTTATTAGTTCGTTATGGGTGAGGCTTCCAACATTCTGCGAGATTTATTGTAAGTTGTTCAGTAAGGATGCAACTTCACTGAAGAATATATGGTTATTTGGAACATTTTATAGTGAAAAATTACTCTGTTACCATGCATGTCATTCAAGCTGCTTACATTTTGTGCTGCTTCAAGCATATGCCCTTTATCATTCATATGACAGGTCACAGGAATCCTGAAACGTAACTTTAACATCAGCACATGTGAACAAAATTATCAAAATGATAAAAACTAAAACTGGGCAGAGTAATATAACTTCCACCAACGCGGATACAATGATTACATAATATTAACAAATCAGACTTGACATGAAGAACGCCTGAAACCTGATTCCAACATCAGCGCATGTGAATAAAATTATAAAGGGCATATGCTTTAATTAAAAATTCACCAAGCGTGAAGAGTAAAAAACGTAATTTAAAAAATTAAAAATTATAATTAATTATTATTTAAGAATATTATTTTAATTTTAGTAACTTGAGATTTTTATTCTTATTAGGATTTCTAACATTATTAGTGTTAATTTCTCATTTTTATTAAGATTAATATTTTTAATTTTATTAATTTATTATTTTCTAATCTATCTCTAGTTAGAAAAAGATATTTAAAGAAAATAATACAATCGAACACTTAAGTGTGATTCTTAAAACGTCTTAAATATAATGTTTAAAAAACTCTAGGTGCGATGTCTCATTTTATTTCTAAATCCCTGATTAAACAAATCAACATTATTTGTCCTACATAACAAAAATATCAGATGAGGTTGAAATTACTTTTTTGATGTCATCTGAGGCATAATGGCTTGAAACAGCGACGGGGCAAATGCACGGGGGCACAATGCATTATGTACGCGCTCACTGGTGAGTGTGCTGGTGGGCTTGCGTAGAGCACCCAGGTCCATCACTGCTGCACCCAAACAAAGTGCTGATTTTCTGCATGACGTGTGTATATCCCAGCAAATTTATTCCCCTGGGCTCCCTCCTTCCACACCCCAGGTACCTGAAAAATTGTTTCCTGGCAATTTAATTGCCCTTTTCTTTGTTCGGTTTTTTTTTTTTTTTTTCTTTTCTTAATTTTTTTTTGTGGTTTTAATTTTCAGAAGCCTCGAGTAAAAAAAATAACAGAATGAAGAAAAATCTTACCAGCATAGCAGAGATAAAACCCTCTTCTGTCCCCCTCCGCCCCTATAACAAATACAAGAAAAAAGAAGAAGAAAACCAACGCAAATTCGAAAATTTAAAAAATGCTAAAAGAATATAATTGAATGTGACAGCAAGAAATGGGTCACAATAAATGAAGTAAGTTTCTCTTTGATTACAAAAACAAAAAAAAGTAAATAGCTAACATTAATTAGATCAGCAACTGAATTCCAAGCAGTTACTAATAATGGTCGTTCGTTTTCTCTGTTTCACTATAGTCGAAGAAATGTATCTAACATAAATCTATACAGTCATTACCTAATGTACCACAACAACTAAATAAAAAAAAATCATCTAAGAACCTTCCATTTGCATCTTTGACTAAACTCATTGAACAAAGTCATGCAAATCAACAAATGGATTAACTAAGTTCTCAACATTTCCAGTGAAGAGATTACCTTCTACAGGTGCTGCATGTTAACTTGTGTAAAACCACATAGCCTACCACATTAGATCAGCCATTATGCCAACTTCAACAGAAGAAGTGACAAGCCTGCCGGTGCGCAAAAAACTAAACAGCACTCTTGAGCTATCAGGATTCAAACTAACAATTTCATCTCAATAATACAAAAAAAAAAAACAAAATGATGAGAACTCCGACAAAGAAAAAGAAAAAAAAAAATTCACATACAGTGGTATTGATCTAAAAAACATATGACAGGAATCAAAACAAAACAACAACCATACAAAAGAGAATAGATAGCAGCATTAACAGCATAGCAGGCTTCCGCTTCGATTGACAAAATTTACGTACCTAGAATTAGGCGACGAAGGCATCAGCCTCTGTCGAGAAAATTCTCGCTTTCTCAATATAAAATTTTATGATTCATGAGTACGTAGCTTCTGTTATATAATAAGGATAAGAGATGGGGGGTCGGCTGCATTTTCCGAGCTTCACTCTTTTAAACAATCCCCTTTATAGTAAAAAAGAAAAAGTCATAAATAGGATTAAAAAAAGCCATCAAATATATATAATATAATTATATTACTGTTATTTTTTTTATTAACAAATAAAACTGAAAATTAATATATAATATTTTCTAAAATAATTTTTAAATTCTCATAAATTTTAAATAAAAAATTTCAAGATGTGTTTTAGTCATATTAGACCAGCTTTAATAACAAAAAATATAATTTAATATATGAACCAAACACCTCAATTGCCACGCCGTTGCAATGAAGTTACCTGAATTACTAGTTAATGGTCCCGAATAATTGCCATGACAGCTGCAACAAAGCTTAAGAAAAAGGAAAACATAACAAAATCCAGGACATGTTTATTAGAAATGTGCATCGATCTGACCAAAAAAATTTTCTAGACATGCGAATAGAATTTGTGATGAATAATAGTGGCAAGATTACACATTTTAGCATTGACAGCTGACTTTTCTATTGGTACCATGATTTACTAGCAAAAGAAGCAAACTCCAACCCCTATTTTTCTTTTATGCTTATCTATTTTTGTTCTTGGAGTTTCCTGCATTCCCGTACTTGAAAATCTGCATGCAAAAGCAAAATAGCTCTTAATTGATCAAATCACTAAAAAAATCTCAGAGGCTTGTGGCCATCAGGTGGACCAAGAGCCTTGGTTTCCCCAATAGCAACAGATAAATATAGCATATACAGTGTCTCCCAAGATGCATTTGCTCATAATATTTTACTTTCTCTTTAACTCACACATCCTTCATTGCCAGGCGGCTGCTACTTGCGACAATTCCTGCACTAATAGTGTCACTAATCATTCTAGTTATTGGCCCACTAGTGAAGTTGAGCACAGTTATAAATGCAGCAACGCCATCAGCTTGTGTATCACACATCTGCGGCCTCGTCATGGCATATGGGCCAATTCCAAATATCCTCTGCACTGTGATCTTCCCTACAAGGGTGTGGCATTTGCATTACTATCTGTGCCACGGTTTTTTGGGTCGGCAACATTATTGTGACATACGCTCTGCCTGTAATGATCAATTCAAAACGCTTAGCAAGCGTCTTCAGCATATATTCGATTGTGTGCTTCATCTCTTGGATCTTTGTGTTCCTGAAAGTCCCAGAAACCAAAGGCATGCCTCTCGAAGTCATTACAGAGTTCTTTGTTGTTGGCGCTAGACAAGCTGCAGCTGTCAAGAATGAGTGGTTGAAACAGTTTGCGGGCCGTTTTTCTTTTATTTTCTTTGTACTTTACCGCAGGTATCGATGAGTGCTAAAGGTGTCATACAAGAATACCTTTGCATAGAGCATTGTTGAATAGGAATGGGTGCTAAAGGTGTCATACAAGAAAGGGTCATTGAATTTTTCTCCATGCAAAAAACAACAACAAATAATTTTTTCTGAGTAACGTGTCATAAGTAGTTATCATTATTAATGAGACAAAATTTGAGTAAATATAACTCCAATAAACTTTCGCTCCTAAATAAGAAAGCTGACACACATAAAGAAATTGCTTTAATATATATATATTTCAGACATTAATAACTTAAAAGCAATAGAATAACCCAGAATAAAGTTCGGATAGCGTAAATTCTGTTATATAGTGTTGATCTGGTAAATCAATTTCATATCTTCATATGAGCAAACATCCAAACCCATCTCCAAAATTGTCAAAAAAAAAAAAAAAACAAAGAAAGGTTCAAATCCGTCCTGGTAAAACAAGGCCTTAGAATCGAAAGTCAAGGACGCATCATAGGTTTACCAGTATGATTTCTACTTCCATAATTGCAAGTATCTTTAGCACCTGAAACTACAGGATTAATATTTTGATAAGAGATAATGCAAGTAGAGAAACTCAATTTTAGGTTTATGCCCAAACTGACTAGCCCGCTGGTGCTTTCACTATTAGTTCATTATGGGTTAGGCTTCCGACCTTCTACAGGATTTATTGTAAGTTGATCAGTAAGGATGCAACTTCAGTGAAGAATATATATGGTTATTTAGGGCATTTTATAGTGAAAAGTTACTCTCTGTTACCATGCATGCCATTCAAGCTGCTTCAAGCTTCCTCTCTACTGCCTCATGCTCAGCCTGAATACGAAATGGAACACCATGCTCCTGATACATATTGTTTTGTGCCAGGTCTAATCAATGTCAGCTGCAGTGGTTGCAAAAAAATGATTGGCTGGAATCCATCTGGTTGTATTGGGGTCTACATCAGGAGGTATGGAATCCGCGTCCTTAAGGAACACAGTTGGTCCCTTCCACTGGTATGCTCTAGATCTCCTTTTCTGATGGAAAGCTTGCTGCTGTTGAGTAAGAGTAACTGGAGCTATGCGATACACTTTTCCACACATCTCTACGGTTGAATTTCCCTTACCGACCTTGACCAATGGATTATTAAACGGGAACTCATCTTTGAGAGGATTTTAGCTGTGAGAAAAAGCATCATTTGAAAGGATAAATCAGAATTTATATAACAGGTCATGGGACCAAATTATGACAAAATGGCTAGCAAGCAGAAAACCTGAAACATGATAGTAATATCAGCACATGTGAACGAAATTATCAAAATAATAAAATTTAAAATTGGGCAGAGTAATACCACCTACCAATGCGGATATGATAATTACCTAATGAGATGAAAAATCTTAACAAATCAGACGTGACATACAGAACACCTGAAACCTGATTCCAGCATCAGATCATGCGAACAAAATGATCAAATGATAAAGTTAAAATCGAGTAGAGTAATATAAAGGACAAATGCTTAACACGCAATGAAGAACAACAGACAAAAATAAAACATCAAGAAAGAAAAAAAGGAAAAAAAATTCCAATAATCTAAACTACGACAAGAATTCTACTAATTTGGTAAAATTAGTTTCGATGAACGGCCTCCCAACCGCCCAGAGATCTATTTATCAACAAAAGATCCCTAGTCAAGCACAAAATTTGCAGGATATTCAAAGGATCAGTCCCCTTATTAAGAGCCAACGTGGTTGCCATGAACTCCACTGGAACTGGACCACGCTAAATGAATTATTTCCCAAGATGAAGATCCACCAAAATGGAAGTTCAAGCCATAAACCTCCGTTCCAACACTACACAAATTGCAGATACAAATACGGGGACGACAACCCTATAAAATAAAACTCGGTAAGAGTAAAAACTCCATTCCCTGATAATGTACACGGAGTAAAATCACACTCAGAAGCCACGCAGCCGCACTCGTCACCTGCACAACCAGCAACGGGAAGAAACCTCATTTGTTCCTTTCAGCAACACGTCTCTAGTAAACAACAACAAAGCAGGTCCGATTGCCTCTTTTACTATTTTCCAAGAAGGATAAGTTCCACTATTAAATTAAATAAAGTAGGGTCCAAAAACCTTCAATCTGTAGCTCTACACTTAGGAAGGCTTCACCCTCGCTCCAATTTGCTGCACCAAGGAAAGGCTGGCAAAATGAGCATACCCTGTTATCTGTAGCTTTTTAACCGTCTCGCATGTTCTAAACGTTAATTTTGTACATCTACAAATGTTTCTTAAACAAAGTAAAATCGAGAGAAATATTTTCAAGACAATCCAGGGTAACATAATACTCACATTCCGCGTAGCACACGTTGTTCGTGTAGATAGCCACTGGAACAAACTCCGTTCTTTCCGCTTAAGCAAGTTTCCCACAAAGTACCTACAGCAAAGAAAAGTCAGCAACATAATATTGACGCGGTTACGCCAGGCTCCGTAGTTGCCTTGCATGTTAAACGTACCAATCTCTTTTAACCACAGATATTGCTTTAAAAAAAAAAAAAAGAAAACAGAGAAAAGATCCCACATGGTCTGAAGTTTGGTTAGACTACTACACTTTGGGTCCGATAGACTTCGAAGGTTTGGTTCTCTCAAATAGTTTTCTCGGTCAATTTTTTGAAGACCTACATTAGAACAATGATTAGAACCAAGACAAATTCAGCATACATGCATGCTTTTTTTGAGCTCCAACTGGCCGAGCGAGGATGAATTTTACTTTTTCCCGAGAAATTTAAAAAACCGTTGCCTAGGAGTCAAAGTACATTTATTTTGAAACAATAAACCAAAGCACTCTCATTTGCGAGTCAATGAATTCGCCCACTTTTACTGAAGTTCATTAAATTGGCTCCCAAATCAAGAACGAAGGCCTTTCTCAAATAAAATGAATATCTCCTTTAACCGAGCAATCATGTCTTACGCCCGTAGCAATAAAATGATTGAGAAAGCACACTGCCAGTTACGTAGAGAAAGGCTGCCAACTCTCCAAGAGAAAGGGTGTTTGTTATCAGAGTTACTTTTCCTTTAAACCAACGTATTCTCAAAAACACTTACTTTGAATCAAGAGTCCAAACCACAACTTTTAGAGTTCCGAAAACCCAGGGCATCAAAAAAGTTTTGCTTTGCTGCAGCAAATCCAAAGTCATTTTATTTTGCACCAAGGCACACTTATCTTTCAAAATAATCGATAGAACACGCCTTCAGTTTCTAAAAAAATTACTTGACCTCCACTTACTTTTCCAACTGCTACAATTTCCCTGTGGGGACACCTGCAGATTTATTTCGAAAGCAAAAGATCAAGAGAAACTTTAATTAAACCAACATAGCAAAGAATAGTTACTTCCAACTAAAAGATCAAGGGACATTTTGCTAGAGAAAGAATTATCCAAGGGACATTTTGCAAAATCTCACATTGCCCCAAAAAATTGAGGAACATTTGCTCAGGGGACCAACAAAAAAAATCGTTTTCAAAAAATAAATGGACAGGCTAGCTTTCGAAAAGATTAATCGAGGCCTTTTACTTTCTGAATACGGGACTCCGAATGATATATTTTCGCAGCAACAGACCATGGGTTTCAAAACCTTCAAAACACATCTCGTATGCCTTACGTAAACTAAATATTGAAAGCAAGTTACCGTGTCAGAAGTGGCGCTGTCACAATATCCTCGAATCTTTGTCAATGCAAGTTTTTCTAAAACTTGGAACTGCGAGAGGGACCCAAGCAGATTTACATTGCCCCAAGAAATCAAAATTCATTTTCTTGTGCATCAAGTCACACATTTATCCATAAATAATGCATAAAAACAGCTTTTAGGTTTTAAAGTATAAATTGAGTCTCCTTTACTTCCCAAACCAGGAAACTTCCAAAACAGGAAACTATTCTTTTGTATATATATTTTTTTAAAAAAACTATTCTTTAACAAAAGCCAAAAAGCTTTAAAACCACGTGCCGAAAAAATATTTACTTGCAATCAAAAGATCCAAACATATTGCTTTCTATGTTCCAACCAACCAAGAGAACAGAGCAATTTTACTCTTCCCCAAAAAACAGAGAAACTTCTGCTTGAATACCGAGGGGCACACTTATTTTAAAAGAATCAGTAAATACAGTGTCGGTTTCAAAATATCGAATCGGGGCACCTCTACAGAGGAAAGACGCTGCAACTAGATTATCGATGTGGCTTCAAAATAAAGAACGGCAACCTCTTCCACGTATAATGAAGATTCCCATAACCTAGCACGAAACTTTTTCTGTCCGCGCTAAAAATAGATTGGGAGAGCATATTGCCACCACTAAGTGAAACGTCGCCTAACTCTCCAAAAGAAAGTGCGTGATCAAAGAAACTCTCACTTTCAAACCGACGCACCCAAACTTTGGCTTGAGATTTTAAGCCACATCTTTTTGAGGCTGTACATCTTGAGGGTTGCAAGCAGTTTCATTTTGCCACAAAAAATCAAGATTCACGTTCTCATGCACCGAGGCACATAAGTTTGTTTTGAAATATCGACAAAAACTTCCACTTTCAAAATGAAATATTGCCTTTCCTAGGACTAAAGGGTAGTTAATATGGAATTGAACCTCTTACATTTTGGACCCAGAATCTCAAATAAAACATTCATTGTGAATGCAAGGGCTGCACAAATAATGTTTTCTACTCAAAGAGACCCGGCCAATTTTGATCCTTCACCAACTATATTTCATAAATGAAGCTTCAAAACACACAGCAACAACCTTTAACGTTCAAAATGAAATATTGCCTGTCCTAGATTTTTGTGGCCTGAAAGTAAGTTAATATGGAATTGAAGCTCTTACATTTTGGACCGAGAATCTCAAATAGAGCATTCATTGCGAATGCACGGGCTGCAGAAATAATGTTTTCTACTCAAGAGACCCGGCCAATAATGATCCTTCACCAACTATATTTCATAAATGAAGCTTCAAAACACACATCAGCAACCTTTAACTTTCAAAATGAAATATTGGCTTTCCTGGTATTTTGGGACTGAAAAGGTAGTTACTATGGAATTGAAGCTCTTACATTTTGGACCGAGAATCTCAAATAAAACATTCATTGTGAATGCAGGGGCTGCACAAATACTGTTTTCTACTCAAGAGACCCGGCCAACAGTGATCCTTCACCGGCTATATTTCATGTATGAAGCTTCAAAACACATATCAACACCCTTTAACTTTCAAAATGAAATATTGGCTTCCCTAGTATTTTGGGACTGAAATGTAGTTAATATGGAATTGAAGCTCTTACATTTTGGACCGAGAATCTCAGATAAAACATTCATCGTGCATGCAAGGGCTGCAGAAATAATGTTTTCTACTCAAGAGACCCGGCCCACAATGATCCTTCACCAACTATATTTCATGAATGAAGCTTCAAAACACATACCAACAACATTTCTCCAATAAACTACATCTGAAAGTTCCAAAAACCGAGCATACATATCTTTTGTAAATGGTTATCAAATACTAGAAAATCCAATTGCAACGTCTAAGAGAGAAAGGGTGCCCATCACGATAGCTTTCACTGCAGAAGCGACACACATAAAACATATTTACTAGGAATCAAAATGCTCAAGACACATTTTCTCACAGTTGGTGCTACCCGGGGGGGCGGGGGGGGGGGGGGGGGGGGGGGGGGGGGGGGGGCGTGGGGGGGGGGGGGGGGGGGACCAGGGCACATTTTTTGTTTTCTCACGAATGGGAAATTTTCTTGTTCATCAAGCTCATTTATTTTTTAAAAGATTTACAAAACATGCTTTCAGTTTCTGAGCAATAATTCAGGACCGGAACACCATAAAAAATTATTTTCTACCAAAGGAAGCAAGAACCTTAAAACAATGCCCAAAAATATTTACTTGCTGCTAGCAGATCCAAGCACATTCTTTTTAAGTTCCAACTACCCGAAGGACATGGGGAATTCAACTTTCTCCGAAGAAATCGTAAAATTTTCCCTTAAACACGGACGCAAATTTATTTTGAAACAATAAATCAATTTACTCTCACTTTCAATAAAATAAAGTAGGGCACTTTTACCGGGACACAAAATCAATCTAATGTGGCTTCGAAATAAAGAACGACGACCTTTCTCGCATCAGATAAAAATCCCCAGAACACAGCATCCTCGTTTCGTCCCTGCTAAATGCAGATTGGGTAAGTACGAGGCAAGCATCTCATGCATCCTAGAAACCTTTCTCTTGACTACAACAAATGTCAAAAATAATGACCTCCAGCTTTAAGAGAAGACTAAAAGAAGTGGGGCCCGGGGGGCAAGGAAGCTGAGGACTTCCATTCTGAGATATTAAAGACGATTAAAAGGGAGCGGAGCGGAAGAGAATTACCTGAAAACCAACATAAGAACTTGTTGGTAAAGCAAACGCGCAGCATCAATTTCTAAAAAGTTGCCATATTTCCCGATCTGGCCTGCCGCCTCTGACAAATTATTGCTCAAATACAACCACATAAAGCGTGAGAGAAATATTATTTGAATCTAGCAGACTTGTAGAAATTTTTGTAATGCGCAGCAGTACCCCTTTGGTACCAACATTAAAAAAATACGTAACTTTTACTTCCAAAGAGAAATATTTGAATCCAGCACCAAGTGATACGAGTGTAAATAGAGATGTCGCGTACCTCTCGAACCAGCAATCCACACCCTTACCGAGCGAGAGTTATAATATTGTCAGAATATGGTCCCTGTAAATCAAAAAACAAGAAAAGGGATCAAGACATACTGATACAACTCCCGCGAACATCAAACAAAAAATAAACTGGTAACAAAAGTCGAAAGGAACAACACTATTAGTTTCCAACGTGGGAACTATGTTTCTTTATGCACTTTGGATGGAATGACTTTGCAGGGACTATGGACCAGACGGAATCAAGATTTTGGGAACACGGTTCCCACATAATAGACACCCTTGTACGAGGCAAGCATCTCATGCATCCTTTAAACCTTTCTCTCAACCACAACAAAACTGCTGGACAGGCCAAAAATAATGACCTTCAGCTTTAAGATGAGACTCAAAGATGCGGGGGACAAGGAAGCTGAGGACTTCCATTCCGAGATCTTAAAGACGAATAAAAGGGAGTGAAACAAAAGAGAATTACCTGAAAACCAACATAAGAACGTGTTGGCAACTAAAAGGCGCAGCATCAATTTCTAAAAACTTGCCATATTTTCAGATCTGGCCTGGCTGCCTCTAACAAATGATTGCTCAAATACAAGCAAAAAGCGCCGAGAGGAACAAAGCACGTCACATTATTTTAATCCAGCGGACTTGTAAAAATTTTGTAAGTGCGCAGTGCCCCCTCGGTACCAATATTAATACACATACGTAACTTTTTAATACAGAAGAAAAACATTTGAATCCAGCACCAAGTGATACGAGTGTAAATAGATATTGCAAACCTCTTGAACCAGCAATCCATACCCTTACCGAGCGACGATTACAATATTTTCAGAATATGGTCCCGGTAAATCAAAGAACAAGAAAAGGGATCAAGACATATTGATACAACTCCCATGAAAGTCGCGCAATAAATTAACAATAACTGGTAATAAACATAAAATACCGAGCACTGTTATCAGTTTCCAGCGTGGGAACTAGGTTTCTTTATGCACTTTGGATGGAACCGGACAGAATCAAGATTATGGGAACACGGTTCCCACATGGTACACACCCCCTCCTTGTACGAGGCAAGCATCTCAAGCATATCCTGGAAACCTTTCTCTTGACTGCAACAGAACTGTTGGACGGGCCAAAAATAATGACCTTCAGGTTTAAGAGGAGACTAAGAGATAGGAAGCTGGGGACTTCCATTCTGAGATCTTAAAGAAGATTGAAAGGGAGCGAAACAAAAGAGAATTACCTAAAAACCAGCATAAGATCTTGTTGGTTAAAGATGATTAAACGCGCAGCACCAATTTCTAAAAACTTGCCATATTTCCAGATCTGGCTTGCTGCCTCTGACAAATTATTGCTCAAATACAACCAAAAAGCGTGAGAGAAACAAGAACGATACATTATTTGAATCTAGCAGACTCGTAAAAATTTTGTAAATGCGCACAGGCACCGATATTAATACACGTACGTAAGTTTCTTTTTTCGAAAGAAAATATTTGAATCCAGCACCAAGATGTATTGAGTGTGATTTTTTATTTTAAATTTTGAATTTAACTATTATCAAAAACATTTTTCTTCTTTGCTCGTCTAACTACAAAAATATTTTTCAAATACAAACTTTTTTTTTTTATAAATGCCGAAACCAAATTAATAATTAATAATTCGTTTTATTTTTTTATCTCAACTAATAAAAGCAAATCACCAAAACCAGTTGGAAATTACTCAACAGCTCGTGCAACATTTGGATCCATTGCTTTATAAGAGCCCAACAGAGCAATCCTGAGACAATTATACAGCAGGATGAGGGTAATTTAGCATTTTCGGCCGGATCAGGAGACGGCAGAGGCGGAAGGAGGAAAGAGAGTCTCAGCGCTTTTATAGAGGAGCTGAGGTGCGTCTCCGTGACGCAACCTTTAAATCGCCACAAGAGAGAAGACTCAGAAGTAGAAGAGCCCCTTTTTCTGCACTCTTCCGTTCAGAGAGAATGAAGACCGCCTCAATCTCTAGAAGATCGGAGCGGGACCAGATCCGATGGGCAATCAAAAAGAAAACCTTACCGGATCAGGATACGGCAGAGGCGGAAGGAGGAAAGAGAGTCTCAGCGCTTTTATAGAGGAGCTGAGCTGCGTCTCCGTGACGCAACCTCTAAATCGCCGCAAGAGAGAGGACTCGGAAGTAGAAGAGCCCCATTTTCTTCACTCTTCCCTTCAGAGAGAACGAAGACCGCCTCCAATCTCTAGAAGATCGGAGCGGGACCAGATCTAATGGGCAATCGAAAGAAAACCTTACCGGATCAGGAGACAGAAGAGGCGGAAGGAGGAAAGAGAGTCTCAGCGCTTTTATAGAGGAGCTGAGCTGCCTCTCCGCGACGCAACCTCTAAATCGCCGCGAAAGAGAAGACTCAGAAGTAGAAGAGCCCTATTTTCTGCACTCTTCTGTTCAGAGAGAATGAAGACCGCCTCCAATCTCTAGAAGATCGGAGCGGGACCAGATCTAATGGGCAATCGAAAACAAAACCTTACCGGATCAGGAGACGGCAGAGGCGGAAGGAGGGAAGAGAGTCTCAGCGCTTTTATAGAGGAGCTGAGCTGCGTCTCCGTGACGCAACCTCTAAATCGCCACAAGAGAGAAGACTCGGAAGCAGAAGAGCCCTATTTTATGCACTCTTCCGTTCAGAGAGAATGAAGACCGCCTCCAATCTCTAGAAGATCGGAGCGGGACCAGATCTAATGGGCAATCAGAAGAAAACCTTACCGGATCAGGAGACAGCAGATGCGTAAGGAGGAAAGAGAGTCTCAGCCCTTTTATAGAGGAGCTGAGGTGCGTCTCCGTGACGCAACCTCTGTGCTTTATAAACACGCGGAACCTCAGGGGCAGAAAAAAGGAAACCCAGAGACCGAAGATGAGGAGCGGCAGAGAGAGAAAATTAAAAAGATAAATATTTTTTTTACTGCCTTACTGAGTTTTCCATTAAAAATAATTTTATAAATAATTGTGAAAATATGTTATTATTTATACAATAATAATAACATTTATTCTTAATAAAAATTCATGTAACTTTTGTAATTTTTTATTTTAAATTTATAAAAAAATAAATTTTCAATTTAACTATTATCAAAAACATTTTATATTTTACTCACCCAACTACAAAAATATTTTTTTTAAATACAAATATTATAATAAAAAACCACAACAAAACAAACACCCTTAATTACAATACAATTTTTAATAATTCTTTTTTCTAAAAAATTTATTAAATAATACGCGTATTATTAAAAAAAATTTATATGTACAAATATATTCTATTAAAATTCTTTAAACTGTTATCTAATTTTAAATTATTTATTCTCTTAATCCTTAGAAATAATACTTACAGATTTTTTGCACCACCAAATTTCCTTTCAATTTCTATTCCTTCTCTGGCAAATCCACACAGACAAGTTGTCTGCTCCACCATGCATCTGTACAGTTTCACCGGTTAGGGTTCTGCCAAGAACCTCAGCAAAAAGGACAGTTCCAGTCTCCAACAACAGGCCTTCCCACAAACCACGAACTCCTCCTCTGCATCATTTTTCAAATCAATTTCCTCTCACTTGCAAGAAAATAAATTAAGGCAATTTTACCGAGAACAAAATCAAATCTACTTTCCTGATGTGGCTTCAAAATAAAGAACGACAACCTTTCTCACAAAAGATAAATATTGCATACCTCTCCATCAAGCAAACTATATGCTAATTGAACGAAAATTATAATACTTCCAGGATGAGAAAAATGATCAACTTTGATCGACAGAAGTCCCATGAATGTCACTCAGCAAATTAACTAATATCGAAACGATAATACAATAAGAGAATCTGATCTGTTTGCAACAATATTGATCATCCCATTAAACATAATTAAAACAAATAATTGCTCTAATTACACAGAACTGTTAAACGCAAACTTTCAAAAACCAGTTCAAAACCCATAAAGAATGAGGAAACTAATTATCACATTACTAACCTTGCAACCTAAAACTGTAGAGAGTGAGAAAATGGAGAAATTATTTACAAATGGACATGATCAATGCAAAACATAAAACTAATTAGCATGGCCAGAGTAGCGTCGCTCAATGCCGTGTTACTCAAAAAATATTGGCTGCTTCTGTTTCTTGATCTCGTTTTAGCCTATCCTAGCACACTACTAATGGGAAATAGAGGGCATCACAAATTCTATCCCTTGAGAATCAGAAACTTCTGTTGCTTAATGAGCCATATGGGTATCAGACACATTCTGATCTCTCGAGCTCTTAAAAGATAAAATAAGCCATAGTCCAACGTGCGAGTAGGACAAGGTCTATCTCATAAAATCACAGGTCTGATTACCTAGAAATACTACTTGATGGTGTTCTTGAAATTGGAATATGCACTCCTAATAAGAAAGTTTATAAGTTCCTAACTGATTGCATTCTCAATTAAAAGTAGTTATAACTAGACTAAAAATTTTGATCACAACTATTTGATCAAACCAGCGAACAACACTGCAAAAGAGTGATATATTTTTGGAAGCTGGTAAAAATAAATAATAATAAGGATGAAAGTTTTCATTTTAGTTTTAATTAAATTAAGAATGCAGTCAATCGGAAACTTTTGTACATTTGTTAAGAATGCTGTTAACTGGGCATGAATTTTAGTGCCTATATATATAATATATATATATATGGGGTAAAATTTGATTTAATAGCATTAACTGAATAGTATTGTCATATCCCATGTACTCGTGAATAATCTACATATCAATCAGGTAAGGAGAGCTAAAAATAAAGCTAAGCACAAGTTGAAAGTAGAGTGATGACTCCAAAAGTCTTGCAGGATTAATGTAAATACCATGAGAGAAAAATAAGAAAAATCTCATACCACAAGGAGCTTGTGCAAGCCAAGAGGAGCCGTTATGATGTATGATACACCGGGATACTTTTTTGCAGCATCAGCAGCTAAGGAAGGAATATCCTGGGAAACATGCAATTAAATTAACAAGGCATAATTTTAATATTTTTCACAATAACTTGAACAAAATGGTGCAGCCATTAATCAAGCATGTAGATTAAGGTCAAGGGAACAAAGAAAAAATATAATAAGTTACCTAATGACAGTGCCGTCCAGGAAAGAGAAAAAATTGGCAAACCAAATCAACACAATACACATACTAAACTGAATAAATAGCATCAGAGCTAGAGAATTGTGCCCATCATCTTCTCAATACTACCTGGGGGAAAAACATCTAGACAACCAAATATGGGCTTTAAGAAGATGTAGCTATGAGTATCTCAAGTGTGCTTCAAGACCATTTGCAACTTTATAACAGCAGAGAAACAAA
Source organism: Carica papaya (assembly GCF_054855325.1). Taxonomy (NCBI): domain Eukaryota; kingdom Viridiplantae; phylum Streptophyta; class Magnoliopsida; order Brassicales; family Caricaceae; genus Carica; species Carica papaya. The sequence goes on from NC_142309.1 coordinate 29,688,883, forward strand.
GTAGAAAACCAAGTGGTCACAAGTTACAACTTTTCAATTTCTGCACATTTCCTAAAACATAAAATGGTATGATTCACATCCTTTTCAGATCAAACAAGCGAGAAGTACAATTTCTACCTTATGACATAACTAATGATACTTTAATAAATTAAATGCCCTGTTCTTCAGAAAGACCACTGCAGAACATCTGCAGGCTGCCACCATCATGAGAAGAATATAACATAGCACAATATGGGCAATTGTTTTTCCATGAGTTTCTTGTAAAATAAACAGAAAACTAGAGTTTGTACATCTAAAGCAACATCGAAGAATGAACAACCAAAATGATCTGGGCCAAACCGAGTTAAAATTATCAAAATGATACAAACTAAAATTGGGCAGAGTAACATAACTTCTACCAACGCGGATATGATGATTAAATAATGAGATAGAAAATATTAACAAATCAGACTTGGCATGCAGAACACCTGAAACCTGATTCCAACATCAGCGCATGTGAACAAAATTATCAAATGAAAAATCTAAAATCGGGTAGAGTAATATAATTTATACCAATGCGGACATGATAGATTATATAAGGAGGATGAAAAATTTTAACAAATCAGACTAGATCCAAGAAACATATAAACTATTTTCATGAATATACTAACGCCTATATCTATTGCTATTATTAATAAACTTTTCTTTCTTGATAATTTTTATTCTTGTAATTTATTTAGAGTTGTGCAAAAATAAATATTATCAAAACTAAAGTAAAAATTCATAGAGAATTTAAAGTTTTATAAGAAAAACTTATGTATGAGAAATCTTAACATTAATATAAATTTTTTAATCATAACTTGAGAAAAAATAGTTATTATCTAATTATATCAAAAGTTGTTATCAAAATATTTTAAAAAATATTATTTATCTATTTATAATATTCACATTTATAGAGATTATTTACAGCCTAATAGCACCTATTAGGACCGAAAAAAACTTGAGAGAAAGATGAAAAGAAAAAAACAATTTCATATAAAAGACACACATACCTTCAATTAGATCTTAATCAAACCCCTTTGATCATCTTGGTTTTTGTCACCATTGAGATATCAAATTCATCACCTACGTCTATTAAGAAAAGAGTATATATGCAAAAATACAATTTTTTAACAGTATTAAGTAGATATTAAACATCAACTTTAAGCTAAAACAATTAAAAAAAAATACATTTCATCATAATTTCTTCTTGAACTTTTGCAGAAAACTCTTGCAAAAACAACATCATAAAACGGTAAACCTCTTGAGAAAATATTTATCTGTAACTAAAATAAAAGAATTACATAATAACACATCACAAATAAAATGAGAAAAGTATGAGACTCCTTCAAGCAATCCGTTTGACAGAATTCATCATCCACTAACCTATAAACTAATTTTACCATTTCACAATCATCTTTAGCGTATAGAATTTGCGAAGAATACTGTTTTGTAACATTGAAAACTTCAAATTTATACATACAATACAAAAAGAATATAAGATCGACTTGGTTAAGATGGTTATGCACGAGTACTCACGTACATTTGAGTTTAAAAAAGTTACTAGTAAGATAAGCTCAAAGCAGGTATAGTTCTCGTTGAGAAGCTTCTTGACTGATTCTGAGGGTAAGTATCTTGATTCTTTTATTAATATTGGCTCAATGCCAACTATTAAAACATTTGTAGCAACTACTTTCAATAATAAATTTGCAAAAAAAACCTACAATATTAGTTAATAAGGTTGCATTAAAAATTCAAAACAACTCGGTGATGAAGAATAAGGCATAAACAGATACCGTCAAAATATTTTGTTCTTCCCAGTCTTGACTTCCATTGGAAATTGCCTGTTAAAATAACTAATAAGAAAAGATTAACGAAAGAGGAGATGAAAAAATAAATCTTAGAGGAGAGAAAAGAGGAAGAGGAGGAGGAGAGAAGTTAGAAAACTTGAAATTTTCAGCAAAAGTACCCTCAACATGTATCAGTAAAGAAGGTCGAGAAAGAGAAAGAATGGGAGAAGAGCAAAGAGATTTGATAAAGTTAATCACGAATACGAAAATATGATAACCATCAAAGGTTAAAAAAAAAATAATTATTTATACACATAAAATAAGATAATTAACTAATAAAAACTAATATTTTCTTATTTATTAATATTCAATTTTAAAATTTTTATAGCATTTATTTTTAATAATTATTTCATTTTAATTTATTTTCACTCAATAATAATAATATTTTTATAATAAAATATATCATATAACATCATAATTTAAACTAACAATTTCATATCTGTAATACAAAAAAAAACAAAAAAACAAAATAATAAAAACTCCAATAAGGGGAAAGAAAAAAAAATACTCAAATACTGTGGGGTCTTGATCAAGAAAATATATGACAGAAATCAAAACAAAACAGCAATAACACGAAGGAAAATATATAGCAGCAGCGTTAAAAGCATAGCGGTCATCCGCTTCAGTTGACAAAATTCATGTACCTGGGATTGAACAACTTTCTCAATTTGAAGTTTTAGGGTTCATTAGTCCACCGCCTCTGAGTATCATATGCAGAAACGGGTTTGAGGATGAGCTCGGTCGGATTTTGTAAACCAGCTCTTTTAAAGTCTTTTTTAGCGTTAAAAAAAAAACTGTAAACAGCGTAAAAAAAAAATAAAAACTGTCTCGTACAATATATATGATATAAACTATTTATATTATTCTTATTTTATTTTATTAACTAACCTTAAAATTAATACATATAAAATAATTTTTAAATTCTTAAAAATTTTAAATATAAAAATAATATTAATGTATTAATATTTTATTAAAAATAAATACCATATTTTAATTTTTATAAAAATTTCCTATTTAAACATTTTAAATTTGAAAATAAAATTTAATTTTAATTTACCTACAAATTTTTTAAAAATGTTTTAAATATTACAATACTTATTAAATATCAATATTTATCTTAAAAATTTTATTATATAAATTAAAATATATTTATAATTCTATATACGATAAATTAACTAATATTTTCCTATTTAATAATACTTGTTCTCTGACAATATTATTCTATTTTTATAATAAAATATATTATTTTAGCTAATATTGTTATCTTATATACATAAAATAAAATAATAAACCTATAAAACAAATATTTTTACATTGATTTAAAATTTAAATTTGCATAACATTTTTAATTAATTCTTATTTATTTTCTGTTAATATTATTTTTCTTTTGTAATAAAATACATACTTTCGAATTACTATACAATCAACAAACACTCCTAAAAATAAATAGTAAAAAATTATAAAAATACGAATTAATAAATCACATAAATATAGAGTAATACATCCTAAAAATATGCAGTCATTATATATTTTCAAAGAAATTAACGAATTAGGAAAGAACATGAACAAAAAGATAAATATGTAACCCACTGCAAATTTCAACCATTAAAGAGGCAATATTGATTGATCATCAATCAGTAAAAAAACTATATGTAACATTTTTTTTCAAAAAAAAAAAAGAAAAACCTACCAACTAAGAAGAAATATGTAAAAGTTTGACCAATAATCTGTTTAGTTCAATAATCCTTGTAACTTTTTAGGAAGAAAAATTTTTAAAAATAAAAGAAAAGGTAAAGATGTTTTTGCTCACATTTGGTTTATCTTAAATCTTTATGGTGACAGGATGATTGGATCAGGCTGAATAGGGGAGGTGCAGAAGGGAAAGAACATATGATTAACATGCAACGAAGGACAACAGATGAAAATAAGAAATCAGGAAAGAAAAAAGGGAAAAAAAAATCCAAAATAATGTCAACTAGGACGAGAATTCTATTAGTTTGGTAAAATTAGTTTTGATGAAAAGTCTCCACTAGATTTCAGTGAAGATAAGGCTTAATAGTTTCAAGATGCGCTTAGCCTTATTAGACCAGCTTAAATTCATATCTCAGCATGTGTGAAGAGCAGAAAACATAATTTAATATATGAGGCAAACACCTCAATTACCACAACTGTTGCAACGGGGTTACCTGAATTACTAGTTGAATGGTCTTGCGTAATTGCCATGGCAGCTGCAACAAAGCTTGAGAAAAAGGAAACCAGAACAAAATCCAGGACATGTTTAGTGGAAATGTGCATCAATCTGACCAAAGAAATTTTCTAGACATGTAATTGCTTTAACATATATATTTCAGACACGAATACCTCATAAGCAATAGATCAATGCAGAATAAAGTTCAGATATCATAAATTATGCTATGTAGTGTTGATCTGGTAAATCAATAGCAAACATCTAGAACCCATAAAAAAAGAAGAAATGTTTAGTTCCTTCCTGGTAAAACAGGTCCTTAGAATCAAAAGTTAAGGACACATCATAGGTTTACCAACATGGTTTCTACTTCCATAATTGCAAGTATCTTAGGAACCTGAAACTACATGTTTAATCTTTTGATAAGAGATAATGCGAGGAGAGGAACTCAAATTTAGGTTTATGCCCGAACTGACTAGCCTGCTAGTGCTTTCGTTATTAGTTCGTTATGGGTGAGGCTTCCAACATTCTGCGGGATTTATTGTAAGTTGTTCAGTAAGGATGCAACTTCACTGAAGAATATATGGTTATTTGGAACATTTTATAGTGAAAAATTACTCTGTTACCATGCATGTCATTCAAGCTGCTTACATTTTGTGCTGCTTCAAGCATATGCCCTTTATCATTCATATGACAGGTCACAGGAATCCTGAAACGTAACTTTAACATCAGCACATGTGAACAAAATTATCAAAATGATAAAAACTAAAACTGGGCAGAGTAATATAACTTCCACCAACGCGGATACAATGATTACATAATATTAACAAATCAGACTTGACATGAAGAACGCCTGAAACCTGATTCCAACATCAGCGCATGTGAATAAAATTATAAAGGGCATATGCTTTAATTAAAAATTCACCAAGCGTGAAGAGTAAAAAACGTAATTTAAAAAATTAAAAATTATAATTAATTATTATTTAAGAATATTATTTTAATTTTAGTAACTTGAGATTTTTATTCTTATTAGGATTTCTAACATTATTAGTGTTAATTTCTCATTTTTATTAAGATTAATATTTTTAATTTTATTAATTTATTATTTTCTAATCTATCTCTAGTTAGAAAAAGATATTTAAAGAAAATAATACAATCGAACACTTAAGTGTGATTCTTAAAACGTCTTAAATATGATGTTTAAAAAACTCTAGGTGCGATGTCTCATTTTATTTCTAAATCCCTGATTAAACAAATCAACATTATTTGTCCTACATAACAAAAATATCAGATGAGGTTGAAATTACTTTTTTGATGTCATCTGAGGCATAATGGCTTGAAACAGCGACGGGGCAAATGCACGGGGGCACAATGCATTATGTGCGCGCTCACTGGTGAGTGTGCTGGTGGGCTTGCGTAGAGCACCCAGGTCCATCACTGCTGCACCCAAACAAAGTGCTGATTTTCTGCATGACGTGTGTATATCCCAGCAAATTTATTCCCCTGGGCTCCCTCCTTCCACACCCCAGGTACCTGAAAAATTGTTTCCTGGCAATTTAATTGCCCTTTTCTTTGTTCGGTTTTTTTTTTTTTTTTTCTTTTCTTAATTTTTTTTTGTGGTTTTAATTTTCAGAAGCCTCGAGTAAAAAAAATAACAGAATGAAGAAAAATCTTACCAGCATAGCAGAGATAAAACCCTCTTCTGTCCCCCTCCGCCCCTATAACAAATACAAGAAAAAAGAAGAAGAAAACCAACGCAAATTCGAAAATTTCAAAAATGCTAAAAGAATATAATTGAATGTGACAGCAAGAAATGGGTCACAATAAATGAAGTAAGTTTCTCTTTGATTACAAAAACAAAAAAAAGTAAATAGCTAACATTAATTAGATCAGCAACTGAATTCCAAGCAGTTACTAATAATGGTCGTTCGTTTTCTCTGTTTCACTATAGTCGAAGAAATGTATCTAACATAAATCTATACAGTCATTACCTAATGTACCACAACAACTAAATAAAAAAAAATCATCTAAGAACCTTCCATTTGCATCTTTGACTAAACTCATTGAACAAAGTCATGCAAATCAACAAATGGATTAACTAAGTTCTCAACATTTCCAGTGAAGAGATTACCTTCTACAGGTGCTGCATGTTAACTTGTGTAAAACCACATAGCCTACCACATTAGATCAGCCATTATGCCAACTTCAACAGAAGAAGTGACAAGCCTGCCGGTGCGCAAAAAACTAAACAGCACTCTTGAGCTATCAGGATTCAAACTAACAATTTCATCTCAATAATACAAAAAGAAAAAACAAAATGATGAGAACTCCGACAAAGAAAAAAAAAAAAAAAAATTCACATACAGTGGTCTTGATCTAAAAAACATATGACAGGAATCAAAACAAAACAACAACCATACAAAAGAGAATAGATAGCAGCATTAACAGCATAGCAGGCTTCCGCTTCGATTGACAAAATTTACGTACCTAGAATTAGGCGACGAAGGCAACAGCCTCTGTCGAGAAAATTCTCGCTTTCTCAATATAAGATTTTATGATTCATGAGTACGTAGCTTCTGTTATATAATAAGGATAAGAGATGGGGGGTCGGCTGCATTTTCCGAGCTTCACTCTTTTAAACAATCCCCTTTATAGTAAAAAAGAAGAAGTCATAAATAGGATTAAAAAAAGCCATCAAATATATATAATATAATTATATTACTGTTATTTTTTTTATTAACAAATAAAACTGAAAATTAATATATAATATTTTCTAAAATAATTTTTAAATTCTCATAAATTTTAAATAAAAAATTTCAAGATGTGTTTTAGTCATATTAGACCAGCTTTAATAACAAAAAATATAATTTAATATATGAACCAAACACCTCAATTGCCACGCCGTTGCAATGAAGTTACCTGAATTACTAGTTAATGGTCTCGAATAATTGCCATGACAGCTGCAACAAAGCTTAAGAAAAAGGAAAACATAACAAAATCCAGGACATGTTTATTAGAAATGTGCATCGATCTGACCAAAAAAATTTTCTAGACATGCGAATAGAATTTGTGATGAATAATAGTGGCAAGATTACACATTTTAGCATTGACAGCTGCCTTTTCTATTGGTACCATGATTTACTAGCAAAAGAAGCAAACTCCAACCCCTATTTTTCTTTTATGCTTATCTATTTTTGTTCTTGGAGTTTCCTGCATTCCCGTACTTGAAAATCTGCATGCAAAAGCAAAATAGTTCTTAATTGATCAAATCACTAAAAAAATCTCAGAGGCTTGTGGCCATCAGGTGGACCAAGAGCCTTGGTTTCCCCAATAGCAACAGATAAATATAGCATATACAGTGTCTCCCAAGATGCATTTGCTCATAATATTTTACTCTCTCTTTAACTCACATCCTTCATTGCCAGGCGGCTGCTACTTGCGACAATTCCTGCACTAATAGTGTCACTAATCATTCTAGTTATTGGCCCACTAGTGAAGTTGAGCACAGTTATAAATGCAGCAACGCCAACAGCTTGTGTATCACACATCTGCGGCCTCGTCATGGCATATGGGCCAATTCCTAATATCCTCTGCACTGTGATCTTCCCTACAAGGGTGTGGCATTTGCATTCCTATCTGTGCCACGATTTTTTGGGTCGGCAACATTATTGTGACATACGCTCTGCCTGCAATGATCAATTCAAAACGCTTAGCAAGCGTCTTCAGCATATATTCGATTGTGTGCTTCATCTCTTGGATCTTTGTGTTCCTGAAAGTCCCAGAAACCAAAGGCATGCCTCTCGAAGTCATTACAGAGTTCTTTGCTGTTGGCACTAGACAAGCTGCAGCTGTCAAGAATGAGTGGTTGAAACAGTTTGTGGGCCGTTTTTCTTTTATTTTCTTTGTACTTTACCGCAGGTATCGATGAGTGCTAAAGGTGTCATACAAGAATACCTTTGCATAGAGCATTGTTGAATAGGAATGGGTGCTAAAGGTGTCATACAAGAAAGGGTCATTGAATTTTTCTCCGTGCAAAAAACAACAAATAATTTTTTCTGAGTAACGTGTCATAAGTAGTTATCATTATTAATGGGACAAAATTTGAGTAAATATAACTCCAATAAACTTTCGCTCCTAAATAAGAAAGCTGACACACATAAAGAAATTACTTTAATATATATATATTTCAGACCTTAATAACTTAAAAGCAATAGAATAACCCAGAATAAAGTTCGGATAGCGTAAATTCTGTTATATGGTGTTGATCTGGTAAATCAATTTCATATTTTCATATGAGCAAACATCCAGAACCCACCTCCAAAATTGTCAAAAAAAAAAAAACAAAGAAAGGTTCAAATCCGTCCTGGTAAAACAAGGCCTTAGAATCGAAAGTCAAGGGCGCATCATAGGTTTACCAGTATGGTTTCTACTTCCATAATTGCAAGTATCTTTAGCACCTGAAACTACAGGATTAATATTTTGATAAGAGATAATGCAAGTAGAGAAACTCAATTTTAGGTTTATGCCCAAACTGACTAGCCCGCTGGTGCTTTCACCATTAGTTCATTATGGGTTAGGCTTCCGACCTTCTACAGGATTTACTGTAAGTTATTCAGTAGGATGCAACTTCAGTGAAGAATGTATATGGTTATTTAGGGCATTTTATAGTGAAAAATTACTCTCTGTTACCATGCATGCCATTCAAGCCGCTTCAAGCTTCCTCTCTACTGCCTCATGCTCAGCCTGAATACGAAATGGAACACCATGCTCCTGATACATATTGTTTTGTGCCAGGTCTAATCAATGTCAGCTGCAGTGGTTGCAAAAAAATGATTGGCTGGAATCCATCTGGTTGTATTGGGGTCTACATCAGGAGGTATGGAATCCGCGTCCTTAAGGAACACAGTTGGTCCCTTCCACTGGTATGCTCTAGATCTCCTTTTCTGATGGAAAGCTTGCTGCTGTTGAGTAAGAGTAACTGGAGCTATGCGATACACTTCTCCACACATCTCTACGGTTGAATTTCTCTTACCGACCTTGACCAATGGATTATTAAACGGGAACTCATCTTTGAGAGGATTTTAGCTGTGAGAAAAAGCACCATTTGAAAGGATAAATCAGAATTTATATAACAGGTCATGGGACCAAATTATGACAAAATGGCTAGCAAGCGGAAAACCTGAAACGTGATTGTAACATCAGCACATGTGAACGAAATTATCAAAATAATAAAATTTAAAATTGGGCAGAGTAATATCAACTACCAATGCCGATATGATAATTACCTAATGAGATGAAAAATATTAACAAATCAGACGTGACATGCAGAACACCTGAAACCTGATTCCAGCATCAGATCATGCGAACAAAATTATCAAATGAAAAAGCTAAAATCGAGTAGAGTAATATAAAGGACAAATGCTTAACACGCAATGAAGGACAACAGACAAAAATAAAACATCAAAAAAGGAAAAAAAATTCCAATAATCTAAACTACGACAAGAATTCTACTAGTTTGGTAAAATTAGTTTTGATGAACGGCCGCCCAACCGCCCCGAGATCTATTTATCAACAAAAGATCCCTAGTCATGCACAAAATTTGCAGGATATTCACTGGATCAGTCCGCTTATTAAGAGCCAACGTGGTTGCCATGAACTCCACTGGAATTGGACCACGCTAAATGCCTTATTTCCCAAGACGAAAATCCACCAAAATGGAAGTTCAAGCCATAAACTTCCGTTCCAACACTACACAAATTGCAGATACAAATACGGGACGACAACCCTATAAAATAAAACTCGGTAAGAGTAAAAACTCCATTCCTGATGATGTACACGGAGTAAAATCACACTCAGAAGCCACGCAGCCGCACTCGTCGCCTGCATAACCAGCAACGGGAAGAAACCTCATTTGTTCCTTTCAATAACACGTCTCTAGTAAACAACAACAAAGCAGGACCGATTGCCTCTTTTACTATTTTCCAAGAAAGATAAGTTCCACTATTAAATTAAATAAAGTAGGGTCCAAAAACCTTCAATCTGTAGCTCTACACTTAGGAAGGCTTCACCCTCGCTCCAATTTGCTGCACCAAGGAAAAGGTGGCAAAATTAGCATACCCTGTTATCTGTAGCTTTTTAACCGTCTGGCATGTTCTAAACGTTAATTTTGTATAACTACAAATGTTTCTTAAACAAAGTAGCAGCGAGAGAAATATTTTCAAGACAATCCAGGGTAACATAATACTCACATTCCGCGTAGCACACGTTGTTCGTGTAGATAGCCACTGGAACAAACTCCGTTCTTTCCGCTTAAACAAGTTTCCCGCTACGTACCTACAGCAAAGAAAAGTCAGCAACATAATATTGACGCGGTTACGCCAGGCTCCGTAGTTGCCTTGCATGTTAAACGTACCAATCTCTTTTAACCACAGATATTGCTTTAAAAAAAAAAAAAAAAAAGTAAACAGAGAAAAGATCCCACAAGATCTGAAGTTTGGTAAGACTACTACACTTTGGGTCCGATAGACTTCGAAGGTTTAGCTCTCTCAAATAGTTTTCTCGGTCAATTTTTTGAAGACCTACATTAGAACAATGATTAGAACCAAGACAAATTCAGCATACATGCATGCTTTTTTTGAGCTCCAACTGGCCGAGCAACGGGATGAATTTTACTTTTTCCCAGGAAATTTAAAAACCCGTTGCCTAGGAGTCAAAGTACATTTATTTTGAAACAATAAACCAAAGCACTCTCATTTGCGAGAAAAAGAATTCGCCCACTTTTACTGAAGTTCATCAAATTGGCTTCCAAATCAAGAACGAAGGCCTTTCTCAAATAAAATGAATATCTCTTTTAACCGAGCAATCATGTCTTACGCCCGTAGCAATAAAATGATTGAGAAAGCACACTGCCAGTTACGTAGAGAAAGGCTGTTATCAGAGTTACTTTTCCTTTAAACCAACGTATTCTCAAAAACACTTACTTTGAATCAAGAGTCCAAACCACAACTTTTAGAGTTCCGAAAACCCAGGGCATCAAAAAAGTTTTGCTTTGCTGCAGCAAATCCAAAGTCATTTTCTTTTGCACCAAGGCACACTTATCTTTCAAAATAATCGATAGAACACGCCTTCAGTTTCTAAAAAAATTACTTGACCTCCACTAACTTTTCCAACTGCTACAATTTCCCTGTGGGGACACCTGCAGATTTATTTCGAAAGCAAAAGATCAAGAGAAACTTTAATTAAACCAACATAGCAAAGAATAGTTACTTCCAACTAAAAGATCAAGGGACATTTTGCTAGAGAAAGAATTATCCAAGGGACATTTTGCAAAATCTCACATTGCCCCAAAAAATTGAGGAACATTTGCTCAGGGGACCAACAAAAAAAATCGTTTTCAAAAAATAAATGGACAGGCTAGCTTTCGAAAAGATTAATCGAGGCCTTTTACTTTCTGAATACGGGACTCCGAATGATATATTTTCGCAGCAACAGACCATGGGTTTCAAAACCTTCAAAACACATCTCGTATGCCTTACGTAAACTAAATATTGAAAGCAAGTTACCGTGTCAGAAGTGGTGCTGTCACAATATCCTCGAATCTTTGTCAATGCAAGTTTTTCTAAAACTTGGAACTGCGAGAGGGACCCAAGCAGATTTACATTGCCCCAAGAAATCAAAATTCATTTTCTTGTGCATCAAGTCACACATTTATCCATAAATAATGCATAAAAACAGCTTTTAGGTTTTAAAGTATAAATTGAGTCTCCTTTACTTCCCAAACCAGGAAACTTCCAAAACAGGAAACTATTCTTTTGTATATATATTTTTTTAAAAAAACTATTCTTTAACAAAAGCCAAAAAGCTTTAAAACCACGTGCCGAAAAAATATTTACTTGCAATCAAAAGATCCAAACATATTGCTTTCTATGTTCCAACCAACCAAGAGAACAGAGCAATTTTACTCTTCCCCAAAAAACAGAGAAACTTCTGCTTGAATACCGAGGGGCACACTTATTTTAAAAGAATCAGTAAATACAGTGTCGGTTTCAAAATATCGAATCGGGGCACCTCTACAGAGGAAAGACGCTGCAACTAGATTATCGATGTGGCTTCAAAATAAAGAACGGCAACCTCTTCCACGTATAATGAAGATTCCCATAACCTAGCACGAAACTTTTTCTGTCCGCGCTAAAAATAGATTGGGAGAGCATATTGCCACCACTAAGTGAAACGTCGCCTAACTCTCCAAAAGAAAGTGCGTGATCAAAGAAACTCTCACTTTCAAACCGACGCACCCAAACTTTGGCTTGAGATTTTAAGCCACATCTTTTTGAGGCTGTACATCTTGAGGGTTGCAAGCAGTTTCATTTTGCCACAAAAAATCAAGATTCACGTTCTCATGCACCGAGGCACATAAGTTTGTTTTGAAATATCGACAAAAACTTCCACTTTCAAAATGAAATATTGCCTTTCCTAGGACTAAAGGGTAGTTAATATGGAATTGAACCTCTTACATTTTGGACCCAGAATCTCAAATAAAACATTCATTGTGAATGCAAGGGCTGCACAAATAATGTTTTCTACTCAAAGAGACCCGGCCAATTTTGATCCTTCACCAACTATATTTCATAAATGAAGCTTCAAAACACACAGCAACAACCTTTAACGTTCAAAATGAAATATTGCCTGTCCTAGATTTTTGTGGCCTGAAAGTAAGTTAATATGGAATTGAAGCTCTTACATTTTGGACCGAGAATCTCAAATAGAGCATTCATTGCGAATGCACGGGCTGCAGAAATAATGTTTTCTACTCAAGAGACCCGGCCAATAATGATCCTTCACCAACTATATTTCATAAATGAAGCTTCAAAACACACATCAGCAACCTTTAACTTTCAAAATGAAATATTGGCTTTCCTGGTATTTTGGGACTGAAAAGGTAGTTACTATGGAATTGAAGCTCTTACATTTTGGACCGAGAATCTCAAATAAAACATTCATTGAGAATGCAGGGGCTGCACAAATACTGTTTTCTACTCAAGAGACCCGGCCAACAGTGATCCTTCACCGGCTATATTTCATGTATGAAGCTTCAAAACACATATCAACACCCTTTAACTTTCAAAATGAAATATTGGCTTCCCTAGTATTTTGGGACTGAAATGTAGTTAATATGGAATTGAAGCTCTTACATTTTGGACCGAGAATCTCAGATAAAACATTCATCGTGCATGCAAGGGCTGCAGAAATAATGTTTTCTACTCAAGAGACCCGGCCCACAATGATCCTTCACCAACTATATTTCATGAATGAAGCTTCAAAACACATACCAACAACATTTCTCCAATAAACTACATCTGAAAGTTCCAAAAACCGAGCATACATATCTTTTGTAAATGGTTATCAAATACTAGAAAATCCAATTGCAACGTCTAAGAGAGAAAGGGTGCCCATCACGATAGCTTTCACTGCAGAAGCGACACACATAAAACATATTTACTAGGAATCAAAATGCTCAAGACACATTTTCTCACAGTTGGTGCTACCCGGGGGGGGGGGGGGGGGGGGGGGGACCACGAATGGGAAATTTTCTTGTTCATCAAGCTCATTTATTTTTTAAAAGATTTACAAAACATGCTTTCAGTTTCTGAGCAATAATTCAGGACCGGAACACCATAAAAAATTATTTTCTACCAAAGGAAGCAAGAACCTTAAAACAATGCCCAAAAATATTTACTTGCTGCTAGCAGATCCAAGCACATTCTTTTTAAGTTCCAACTACCCGAAGGACATGGGGAATTCAACTTTCTCCGAAGAAATCGTAAAATTTTCCCTTAAACACGGACGCAAATTTATTTTGAAACAATAAATCAATTTACTCTCACTTTCAATAAAATAAAGTAGGGCACTTTTACCGGGACACAAAATCAATCTAATGTGGCTTCGAAATAAAGAACGACGACCTTTCTCGCATCAGATAAAAATCCCCAGAACACAGCATCCTCGTTTCGTCCCTGCTAAATGCAGATTGGGTAAGTACGAGGCAAGCATCTCATGCATCCTAGAAACCTTTCTCTTGACTACAACAAATGTCAAAAATAATGACCTCCAGCTTTAAGAGAAGACTAAAAGAAGTGGGGCCCGGGGGGCAAGGAAGCTGAGGACTTCCATTCTGAGATATTAAAGACGATTAAAAGGGAGCGGAGCGGAAGAGAATTACCTGAAAACCAACATAAGAACTTGTTGGTAAAGCAAACGCGCAGCATCAATTTCTAAAAAGTTGCCATATTTCCCGATCTGGCCTGCCGCCTCTGACAAATTATTGCTCAAATACAACCACATAAAGCGTGAGAGAAATATTATTTGAATCTAGCAGACTTGTAGAAATTTTTGTAATGCGCAGCAGTACCCCTTTGGTACCAACATTAAAAAAATACGTAACTTTTACTTCCAAAGAGAAATATTTGAATCCAGCACCAAGTGATACGAGTGTAAATAGAGATGTCGCGTACCTCTCGAACCAGCAATCCACACCCTTACCGAGCGAGAGTTATAATATTGTCAGAATATGGTCCCTGTAAATCAAAAAACAAGAAAAGGGATCAAGACATACTGATACAACTCCCGCGAACATCAAACAAAAAATAAACTGGTAACAAAAGTCGAAAGGAACAACACTATTAGTTTCCAACGTGGGAACTATGTTTCTTTATGCACTTTGGATGGAATGACTTTGCAGGGACTATGGACCAGACGGAATCAAGATTTTGGGAACACGGTTCCCACATAATAGACACCCTTGTACGAGGCAAGCATCTCATGCATCCTTTAAACCTTTCTCTCAACCACAACAAAACTGCTGGACAGGCCAAAAATAATGACCTTCAGCTTTAAGATGAGACTCAAAGATGCGGGGGACAAGGAAGCTGAGGACTTCCATTCCGAGATCTTAAAGACGAATAAAAGGGAGTGAAACAAAAGAGAATTACCTGAAAACCAACATAAGAACGTGTTGGCAACTAAAAGGCGCAGCATCAATTTCTAAAAACTTGCCATATTTTCAGATCTGGCCTGGCTGCCTCTAACAAATGATTGCTCAAATACAAGCAAAAAGCGCCGAGAGGAACAAAGCACGTCACATTATTTTAATCCAGCGGACTTGTAAAAATTTTGTAAGTGCGCAGTGCCCCCTCGGTACCAATATTAATACACATACGTAACTTTTTAATACAGAAGAAAAACATTTGAATCCAGCACCAAGTGATACGAGTGTAAATAGATATTGCAAACCTCTTGAACCAGCAATCCATACCCTTACCGAGCGACGATTACAATATTTTCAGAATATGGTCCCGGTAAATCAAAGAACAAGAAAAGGGATCAAGACATATTGATACAACTCCCATGAAAGTCGCGCAATAAATTAACAATAACTGGTAATAAACATAAAATACCGAGCACTGTTATCAGTTTCCAGCGTGGGAACTAGGTTTCTTTATGCACTTTGGATGGAACCGGACAGAATCAAGATTATGGGAACACGGTTCCCACATGGTACACACCCCCTCCTTGTACGAGGCAAGCATCTCAAGCATATCCTGGAAACCTTTCTCTTGACTGCAACAGAACTGTTGGACGGGCCAAAAATAATGACCTTCAGGTTTAAGAGGAGACTAAGAGATAGGAAGCTGGGGACTTCCATTCTGAGATCTTAAAGAAGATTGAAAGGGAGCGAAACAAAAGAGAATTACCTGAAAACCAGCATAAGATCTTGTTGGTTAAAGATGATTAAACGCGCAGCACCAATTTCTAAAAACTTGCCATATTTCCAGATCTGGCTTGCTGCCTCTGACAAATTATTGCTCAAATACAACCAAAAAGCGTGAGAGAAACAAGAACGATACATTATTTGAATCTAGCAGACTCGTAAAAATTTTGTAAATGCGCACAGGCACCGTACGTAAGTTTCTTTTTTCGAAAGAAAATATTTGAATCCAGCACCAAGATGTATTGAGTGTGATTTTTTATTTTAAATTTTGAATTTAACTATTATCAAAAACATTTTTCTTCTTTGCTCGTCTAACTACAAAAATATTTTTCAAATACAAACTTTTTTTTTTTATAAATGCCGAAACCAAATTAATAATTAATAATTCGTTTTATTTTTTTATCTCAACTAATAAAAGCAAATCACCAAAACCAGTTGGAAATTACTCAACAGCTCGTGCAACATTTGGATCCATTGCTTTATAAGAGCCCAACAGAGCAATCCTGAGACAATTATACAGCAGGATGAGGGTAATTTAGCATTTTCGGCCGGATCAGGAGACGGCAGAGGCGGAAGGAGGAAAGAGAGTCTCAGCGCTTTTATAGAGGAGCTGAGGTGCGTCTCCGTGACGCAACCTTTAAATCGCCACAAGAGAGAAGACTCAGAAGTAGAAGAGCCCCTTTTTCTGCACTCTTCCGTTCAGAGAGAATGAAGACCGCCTCAATCTCTAGAAGATCGGAGCGGGACCAGATCCGATGGGCAATCAAAAAGAAAACCTTACCGGATCAGGATACGGCAGAGGCGGAAGGAGGAAAGAGAGTCTCAGCGCTTTTATAGAGGAGCTGAGCTGCGTCTCCGTGACGCAACCTCTAAATCGCCGCAAGAGAGAGGACTCGGAAGTAGAAGAGCCCCATTTTCTGCACTCTTCCCTTCAGAGAGAACGAAGACCGCCTCCAATCTCTAGAAGATCGGAGCGGGACCAGATCTAATGGGCAATCGAAAGAAAACCTTACCGGATCAGGAGACAGAAGAGGCGGAAGGAGGAAAGAGAGTCTCAGCGCTTTTATAGAGGAGCTGAGCTGCCTCTCCGCGACGCAACCTCTAAATCGCCGCGAAAGAGAAGACTCAGAAGTAGAAGAGCCCTATTTTCTGCACTCTTCTGTTCAGAGAGAATGAAGACCGCCTCCAATCTCTAGAAGATCGGAGCGGGACCAGATCTAATGGGCAATCGAAAACAAAACCTTACCGGATCAGGAGACGGCAGAGGCGGAAGGAGGGAAGAGAGTCTCAGCGCTTTTATAGAGGAGCTGAGCTGCGTCTCCGTGACGCAACCTCTAAATCGCCACAAGAGAGAAGACTCGGAAGCAGAAGAGCCCTATTTTATGCACTCTTCCGTTCAGAGAGAATGAAGACCGCCTCCAATCTCTAGAAGATCGGAGCGGGACCAGATCTAATGGGCAATCAGAAGAAAACCTTACCGGATCAGGAGACAGCAGATGCGTAAGGAGGAAAGAGAGTCTCAGCCCTTTTATAGAGGAGCTGAGGTGCGTCTCCGTGACGCAACCTCTGTGCTTTATAAACACGCGGAACCTCAGGGGCAGAAAAAAGGAAACCCAGAGACCGAAGATGAGGAGCGGCAGAGAGAGAAAATTAAAAAGATAAATATTTTTTTTACTGCCTTACTGAGTTTTCCATTAAAAATAATTTTATAAATAATTGTGAAAATATGTTATTATTTATACAATAATAATAACATTTATTCTTAATAAAAATTCATGTAACTTTTGTAATTTTTTATTTTAAATTTATAAAAAAATAAATTTTCAATTTAACTATTATCAAAAACATTTTATATTTTACTCACCCAACTACAAAAATATTTTTTTTAAATACAAATATTATAATAAAAAACCACAACAAAACAAACACCCTTAATTACAATACAATTTTTAATAATTCTTTTTTCTAAAAAATTTATTAAATAATACGCGTATTATTAAAAAAAATTTATATGTTCTATTAAAATTCTTTAAACTGTTATCTAATTTTAAATTATTTATTCTCTTAATCCTTAGAAATAATACTTACAGATTTTTTGCACCACCAAATTTCCTTTCAATTTCTATTCCTTCTCTGGCAAATCCACACAGACAAGTTGTCTGCTCCACCATGCATCTGTACAGTTTCACCGGTTAGGGTTCTGCCAAGAACCTCAGCAAAAAGGACAGTTCCAGTCTCCAACAACAGGCCTTCCCACAAACCACGAACTCCTCCTCTGCATCATTTTTCAAATCAATTTCCTCTCACTTGCAAGAAAATAAATTAAGGCAATTTTACCGACGAACAAAATCAAATCTACTTTCCTGATGTGGCTTCAAAATAAAGAACGACAACCTTTCTCACAAAAGATAAATATTGCATACCTCTCCAGCAAGCAAACTATATGCTAATTGAACGAAAATTATAATACTTCCAGGATGAGAAAAATGATCAAGTTTTATTGACAGAAGTCCCATGAATGTCACTCAGCAAATTAACTAATATCGAAACGATAATACAATAAGAGAATCTGATCTGCTTGCAACAATATTGATCATCCCATTAAACATAATTAAAACAAATAATTGCTCTAATTACACAGAACTGTTAAACGCAAACTTTCAAAAACCAGTTCAAAACCCATAAAGAATGAGGAAACTAATTATCACATTACTAACCTTGCAACCTAAAACTGTAGAGAGTGAGAAAATGGAGAAATTATTTACAAATGGACATGATCAATGCAAAACATAAAACTAATTAGCATGGCCAGAGTAGCGTCGCTCAATGCCGTGTTACTCAAAAAATATTGGCTGCTTCTGTTTCTTGATCTCGTTTTAGCCTATCCTAGCACACTACTAATGGGAAATAGAGGGCATCACAAATTCTATCCCTTGAGAATCAGAAACTTCTGTTGCTTAATGAGCCATATGGGTATCAGACACATTCTGATCTCTCGAGCTCTTAAAAGATAAAATAAGCCATAGTCCAACGTGCGAGTAGGACAAGGTCTATCTCATAAAATCACAGGTCTGATTACCTAGAAATACTACTTGATGGTGTTCTTGAAATTGGAATATGCACTCCTAATAAGAAAGTTTATAAGTTCCTAACTGATTGCATTCTCAATTAAAAGTAGTTATAACTAGACTAAAAATTTTGATCACAACTATTTGATCAAACCAGCGAACAACACTGCAAAAGAGTGATATATTTTTGGAAGCTGGTAAAAATAAATAATAATAAGGATGAAAGTTTTCATTTTAGTTTTAATTAAATTAAGAATGCAGTCAATCGGAAACTTTTGTACATTTGTTAAGAATGCTGTTAACTGGGCATGAATTTTAGTGCCTATATATATAATATATATATATATGGGGTAAAATTTGATTTAATAGCATTAACTGAATAGTATTGTCATATCCCATGTACTCGTGAATAATCTACATATCAATCAGGTAAGGAGAGCTAAAAATAAAGCTAAGCACAAGTTGAAAGTAGAGTGATGACTCCAAAAGTCTTGCAGGATTAATGTAAATACCATGAGAGAAAAATAAGAAAAATCTCATACCACAAGGAGCTTGTGCAAGCCAAGAGGAGCCGTTATGATGTATGATACACCGGGATACTTTTTTGCAGCATCAGCAGCTAAGGAAGGAATATCCTGGGAAACATGCAATTAAATTAACAAGGCATAATTTTAATATTTTTCACAATAACTTGAACAAAATGGTGCAGCCATTAATCAAGCATGTAGATTAAGGTCAAGGGAACAAAGAAAAAATATAATAAGTTACCTAATGACAGTGCCGTCCAGGAAAGAGAAAAAATTGGCAAACCAAATCAACACAATACACATACTAAACTGAATAAATAGCATCAGAGCTAGAGAATTGTGCCCATCATCTTCTCAATACTACCTGGGGGAAAAACATCTAGACAACCAAATATGGGCTTTAAGAAGATGTAGCTATGAGTATCTCAAGTGTGCTTCAAGACCATTTGCAACTTTATAACAGCAGAGAAACAAAGTAGAAAACCAAGTGGTCACAAGTTACAACTTTTCAATTTCTGCACATTTCCTAAAACATAAAATGGTATGATTCACATCCTTTTCAGATCAAACAAGCGAGAAGTACAATTTCTACCTTATGACATAACTAATGATACTTTAATAAATTAAATGCCCTGTTCTTCAGAAAGACCACTGCAGAACATCTGCAGGCTGCCACCATCATGAGAAGAATATAACATAGCACAATATGGGCAATTGTTTTTCCATGAGTTTCTTGTAAAATAAACAGAAAACTAGAGTTTGTACATCTAAAGCAACATCGAAGAATGAACAACCAAAATGATCTGGGCCAAACCGAGTTAAAATTATCAAAATGATACAAACTAAAATTGGGCAGAGTAACATAACTTCTACCAACGCGGATATGATGATTAAATAATGAGATAGAAAATATTAACAAATCAGACTTGGCATGCAGAACACCTGAAACCTGATTCCAACATCAGCGCATGTGAACAAAATTATCAAATGAAAAATCTAAAATCGGGTAGAGTAATATAATTTATACCAATGCGGACATGATAGATTATATAAGGAGGATGAAAAATTTTAACAAATCAGACTAGATCCAAGAAACATATAAACTATTTTCATGAATATACTAACGCCTATATCTATTGCTATTATTAATAAACTTTTCTTTCTTGATAATTTTTATTCTTGTAATTTATTTAGAGTTGTGCAAAAATAAATATTATCAAAACTAAAGTAAAAATTCATAGAGAATTTAAAGTTTTATAAGAAAAACTTATGTATGAGAAATCTTAACATTAATATAAATTTTTTAATCATAACTTGAGAAAAAATAGTTATTATCTAATTATATCAAAAGTTGTTATCAAAATATTTTAAAAAATATTATTTATCTATTTATAATATTCACATTTATAGAGATTATTTACAGCCTAATAGCACCTATTAGGACCGAAAAAAACTTGAGAGAAAGATGAAAAGAAAAAAACAATTTCATATAAAAGACACACATACCTTCAATTAGATCTTAATCAAACCCCTTTGATCATCTTGGTTTTTGTCACCATTGAGATATCAAATTCATCACCTACGTCTATTAAGAAAAGAGTATATATGCAAAAATACAATTTTTTAACAGTATTAAGTAGATATTAAACATCAACTTTAAGCTAAAACAATTAAAAAAAAATACATTTCATCATAATTTCTTCTTGAACTTTTGCAGAAAACTCTTGCAAAAACAACATCATAAAACGGTAAACCTCTTGAGAAAATATTTATCTGTAACTAAAATAAAAGAATTACATAATAACACATCACAAATAAAATGAGAAAAGTATGAGACTCCTTCAAGCAATCCGTTTGACAGAATTCATCATCCACTAACCTATAAACTAATTTTACCATTTCACAATCATCTTTAGCGTATAGAATTTGCGAAGAATACTGTTTTGTAACATTGAAAACTTCAAATTTATACATACAATACAAAAAGAATATAAGATCGACTTGGTTAAGATGGTTATGCACGAGTACTCACGTACATTTGAGTTTAAAAAAGTTACTAGTAAGATAAGCTCAAAGCAGGTATAGTTCTCGTTGAGAAGCTTCTTGACTGATTCTGAGGGTAAGTATCTTGATTCTTTTATTAATATTGGCTCAATGCCAACTATTAAAACATTTGTAGCAACTACTTTCAATAATAAATTTGCAAAAAAAACCTACAATATTAGTTAATAAGGTTGCATTAAAAATTCAAAACAACTCGGTGATGAAGAATAAGGCATAAACAGATACCGTCAAAATATTTTGTTCTTCCCAGTCTTGACTTCCATTGGAAATTGCCTGTTAAAATAACTAATAAGAAAAGATTAACGAAAGAGGAGATGAAAAAATAAATCTTAGAGGAGAGAAAAGAGGAAGAGGAGGAGGAGAGAAGTTAGAAAACTTGAAATTTTCAGCAAAAGTACCCTCAACATGTATCAGTAAAGAAGGTCGAGAAAGAGAAAGAATGGGAGAAGAGCAAAGAGATTTGATAAAGTTAATCACGAATACGAAAATATGATAACCATCAAAGGTTAAAAAAAAAATAATTATTTATACACATAAAATAAGATAATTAACTAATAAAAACTAATATTTTCTTATTTATTAATATTCAATTTTAAAATTTTTATAGCATTTATTTTTAATAATTATTTCATTTTAATTTATTTTCACTCAATAATAATAATATTTTTATAATAAAATATATCATATAACATCATAATTTAAACTAACAATTTCATATCTGTAATACAAAAAAAAACAAAAAAACAAAATAATAAAAACTCCAATAAGGGGAAAGAAAAAAAAATACTCAAATACTGTGGGGTCTTGATCAAGAAAATATATGACAGAAATCAAAACAAAACAGCAATAACACGAAGGAAAATATATAGCAGCAGCGTTAAAAGCATAGCGGTCATCCGCTTCAGTTGACAAAATTCATGTACCTGGGATTGAACAACTTTCTCAATTTGAAGTTTTAGGGTTCATTAGTCCACCGCCTCTGAGTATCATATGCAGAAACGGGTTTGAGGATGAGCTCGGTCGGATTTTGTAAACCAGCTCTTTTAAAGTCTTTTTTAGCGTTAAAAAAAAAACTGTAAACAGCGTAAAAAAAAAATAAAAACTGTCTCGTACAATATATATGATATAAACTATTTATATTATTCTTATTATTTTATTTTATTAACTAACCTTAAAATTAATACATATAAAATAATTTTTAAATTCTTAAAAATTTTAAATATAAAAATAATATTAATGTATTAATATTTTATTAAAAATAAATACCATATTTTAATTTTTATAAAAATTTCCTATTTAAACATTTTAAATTTGAAAATAAAATTTAATTTTAATTTACCTACAAATTTTTTAAAAATGTTTTAAATATTACAATACTTATTAAATATCAATATTTATCTTAAAAATTTTATTATATAAATTAAAATATATTTATAATTCTATATACGATAAATTAATTAATATTTTCTTATTTAATAATACTTGTTCTCTGACAATATTATTCTATTTTTATAATAAAATATATTATTTTAGCTAATATTGTTATCTTATATACATAAAATAAAATAATAAACCTATAAAACAAATATTTTTACATTGATTTAAAATTTAAATTTGCATAACATTTTTAATTAATTCTTATTTATTTTCTGTTAATATTATTTTTCTTTTGTAATAAAATACATACTTTCGAATTACTATACAATCAACAAACACTCCTAAAAATAAATAGTAAAAAATTATAAAAATACGAATTAATAAATCACATAAATATAGAGTAATACATCCTAAAAATATGCAGTCATTATATATTTTCAAAGAAATTAACGAATTAGGAAAGAACATGAACAAAAAGATAAATATGTAACCCACTGCAAATTTCAACCATTAAAGAGGCAATATTGATTGATCATCAATCAGTAAAAAAACTATATGTAACATTTTTTTTCAAAAAAAAAAAAGAAAAACCTACCAACTAAGAAGAAATATGTAAAAGTTTGACCAATAATCTGTTTAGTTCAATAATCCTTGTAACTTTTTAGGAAGAAAAATTTTTAAAAATAAAAGAAAAGGTAAAGATGTTTTTGCTCACATTTGGTTTATCTTAAATCTTTATGGTGACAGGATGATTGGATCAGGCTGAATAGGGGAGGTGCAGAAGGGAAAGAACATATGATTAACATGCAACGAAGGACAACAGATGAAAATAAGAAATCAGGAAAGAAAAAAGGGAAAAAAAATCCAAAATAATGTCAACTAGGACGAGAATTCTATTAGTTTGGTAAAATTAGTTTTGATGAAAAGTCTCCACTAGATTTCAGTGAAGATAAGGCTTAATAGTTTCAAGATGCGCTTAGCCTTATTAGACCAGCTTAAATTCATATCTCAGCATGTGTGAAGAGCAGAAAACATAATTTAATATATGAGGCAAACACCTCAATTACCACAACTGTTGCAACGGGGTTACCTGAATTACTAGTTGAATGGTCTTGCGTAATTGCCATGGCAGCTGCAACAAAGCTTGAGAAAAAGGAAACCAGAACAAAATCCAGGACATGTTTAGTGGAAATGTGCATCAATCTGACCAAAGAAATTTTCTAGACATGTAATTGCTTTAACATATATATTTCAGACACGAATACCTCATAAGCAATAGATCAATGCAGAATAAAGTTCAGATATCATAAATTATGCTATGTAGTGTTGATCTGGTAAATCAATAGCAAACATCTAGAACCCATAAAAAAAGAAGAAATGTTTAGTTCCTTCCTGGTAAAACAGGTCCTTAGAATCAAAAGTTAAGGACACATCATAGGTTTACCAACATGGTTTCTACTTCCATAATTGCAAGTATCTTAGGAACCTGAAACTACATGTTTAATCTTTTGATAAGAGATAATGCGAGGAGAGGAACTCAAATTTAGGTTTATGCCCGAACTGACTAGCCTGCTAGTGCTTTCGTTATTAGTTCGTTATGGGTGAGGCTTCCAACATTCTGCGGGATTTATTGTAAGTTGTTCAGTAAGGATGCAACTTCACTGAAGAATATATGGTTATTTGGAACATTTTATAGTGAAAAATTACTCTGTTACCATGCATGTCATTCAAGCTGCTTACATTTTGTGCTGCTTCAAGCATATGCCCTTTATCATTCATATGACAGGTCACAGGAATCCTGAAACGTAACTTTAACATCAGCACATGTGAACAAAATTATCAAAATGATAAAAACTAAAACTGGGCAGAGTAATATAACTTCCACCAACGCGGATACAATGATTACATAATATTAACAAATCAGACTTGACATGAAGAACGCCTGAAACCTGATTCCAACATCAGCGCATGTGAATAAAATTATAAAGGGCATATGCTTTAATTAAAAATTCACCAAGCGTGAAGAGTAAAAAACGTAATTTAAAAAATTAAAAATTATAATTAATTATTATTTAAGAATATTATTTTAATTTTAGTAACTTGAGATTTTTATTCTTATTAGGATTTCTAACATTATTAGTGTTAATTTCTCATTTTTATTAAGATTAATATTTTTAATTTTATTAATTTATTATTTTTTAATCTATCTCTAGTTAGAAAAAGATATTTAAAGAAAATAATACAATCGAACACTTAAGTGTGATTCTTAAAACGTCTTAAATATGATGTTTAAAAAACTCTAGGTGCGATGTCTCATTTTATTTCTAAATCCCTGATTAAACAAATCAACATTATTTGTCCTACATAACAAAAATATCAGATGAGGTTGAAATTACTTTTTTGATGTCATCTGAGGCATAATGGCTTGAAACAGCGACGGGGCAAATGCACGGGGGCACAATGCATTATGTACGCGCTCACTGGTGAGTGTGCTGGTGGGCTTGCGTAGAGCACCCAGGTCCATCACTGCTGCACCCAAACAAAGTGCTGATTTTCTGCATGACGTGTGTATATCCCAGCAAATTTATTCCCCTGGGCTCCCTCCTTCCACACCCCAGGTACCTGAAAAATTGTTTCCTGGCAATTTAATTGCCCTTTTCTTTGTTCGGTTTTTTTTTTTTTTTTTCTTTTCTTAATTTTTTTTTGTGGTTTTAATTTTCAGAAGCCTCGAGTAAAAAAAATAACAGAATGAAGAAAAATCTTACCAGCATAGCAGAGATAAAACCCTCTTCTGTCCCCCTCCGCCCCTATAACAAATACAAGAAAAAAGAAGAAGAAAACCAACGCAAATTCGAAAATTTCAAAAATGCTAAAAGAATATAATTGAATGTGACAGCAAGAAATGGGTCACAATAAATGAAGTAAGTTTCTCTTTGATTACAAAAACAAAAAAAATCCTCTCAGTAAATAGCTAACATTAATTAGATCAGCAACTGAATTCCAAGCAGTTACTAATAATGGTCGTTCGTTTTCTCTGTTTCACTATAGTCGAAGAAATGTATCTAACATAAATCTATACAGTCATTACCTAATGTACCACAACAACTAAATAAAAAAAAATCATCTAAGAACCTTCCATTTGCATCTTTGACTAAACTCATTGAACAAAGTCATGCAAATCAACAAATGGATTAACTAAGTTCTCAACATTTCCAGTGAAGAGATTACCTTCTACAGGTGCTGCATGTTAACTTGTGTAAAACCACATAGCCTACCACATTAGATCAGCCATTATGCCAACTTCAACAGAAGAAGTGACAAGCCTGCCGGTGCGCAAAAAACTAAACAGCACTCTTGAGCTATCAGGATTCAAACTAACAATTTCATCTCAATAATACAAAAAGAAAAAACAAAATGATGAGAACTCCGACAAAGAAAAAAAAAAAAAAAAATTCACATACAGTGGTCTTGATCTAAAAAACATATGACAGGAATCAAAACAAAACAACAACCATACAAAAGAGAATAGATAGCAGCATTAACAGCATAGCAGGCTTCCGCTTCGATTGACAAAATTTACGTACCTAGAATTAGGCGACGAAGGCAACAGCCTCTGTCGAGAAAATTCTCGCTTTCTCAATATAAGATTTTATGATTCATGAGTACGTAGCTTCTGTTATATAATAAGGATAAGAGATGGGGGGTCGGCTGCATTTTCCGAGCTTCACTCTTTTAAACAATCCCCTTTATAGTAAAAAAGAAGAAGTTATAAATAGGATTAAAAAAAGCCATCAAATATATATAATATAATTATATTACTGTTATTTTTTTTATTAACAAATAAAACTGAAAATTAATATATAATATTTTCTAAAATAATTTTTAAATTCTCATAAATTTTAAATAAAAAATTTCAAGATGTGTTTTAGTCATATTAGACCAGCTTTAATAACAAAAAATATAATTTAATATATGAACCAAACACCTCAATTGCCACGCCGTTGCAATGAAGTTACCTGAATTACTAGTTAATGGTCTCGAATAATTGCCATGACAGCTGCAACAAAGCTTAAGAAAAAGGAAAACATAACAAAATCCAGGACATGTTTATTAGAAATGTGCATCGATCTGACCAAAAAAATTTTCTAGACATGCGAATAGAATTTGTGATGAATAATAGTGGCAAGATTACACATTTTAGCATTGACAGCTGCCTTTTCTATTGGTACCATGATTTACTAGCAAAAGAAGCAAACTCCAACCCCTATTTTTCTTTTATGCTTATCTATTTTTGTTCTTGGAGTTTCCTGCATTCCCGTACTTGAAAATCTGCATGCAAAAGCAAAATAGTTCTTAATTGATCAAATCACTAAAAAAATCTCAGAGGCTTGTGGCCATCAGGTGGACCAAGAGCCTTGGTTTCCCCAATAGCAACAGATAAATATAGCATATACAGTGTCTCCCAAGATGCATTTGCTCATAATATTTTACTCTCTCTTTAACTCACATCCTTCATTGCCAGGCGGCTGCTACTTGCGACAATTCCTGCACTAATAGTGTCACTAATCATTCTAGTTATTGGCCCACTAGTGAAGTTGAGCACAGTTATAAATGCAGCAACGCCAACAGCTTGTGTATCACACATCTGCGGCCTCGTCATGGCATATGGGCCAATTCCAAATATCCTCTGCACTGTGATCTTCCCTACAAGGGTGTGGCATTTGCATTCCTATCTGTGCCACGATTTTTTGGGTCGGCAACATTATTGTGACATACGCTCTGCCTGCAATGATCAATTCAAAACGCTTAGCAAGCGTCTTCAGCATATATTCGATTGTGTGCTTCATCTCTTGGATCTTTGTGTTCCTGAAAGTCCCAGAAACCAAAGGCATGCCTCTCGAAGTCATTACAGAGTTCTTTGCTGTTGGCACTAGACAAGCTGCAGCTGTCAAGAATGAGTGGTTGAAACAGTTTGTGGGCCGTTTTTCTTTTATTTTCTTTGTACTTTACCGCAGGTATCGATGAGTGCTAAAGGTGTCATACAAGAATACCTTTGCATAGAGCATTGTTGAATAGGAATGGGTGCTAAAGGTGTCATACAAGAAAGGGTCATTGAATTTTTCTCCATGCAAAAAACAACAACAAATAATTTTTTCTGAGTAACGTGTCATAAGTAGTTATCATTATTAATGGGACAAAATTTGAGTAAATATAACTCCAATAAACTTTCGCTCCTAAATAAGAAAGCTGACACACATAAAGAAATTACTTTAATATATATATATTTCAGACCTTAATAACTTAAAAGCAATAGAATAACCCAGAATAAAGTTCGGATAGCGTAAATTCTGTTATATGGTGTTGATCTGGTAAATCAATTTCATATTTTCATATGAGCAAACATCCAGAACCCACCTCCAAAATTGTCAAAAAAAAAAAAACAAAGAAAGGTTCAAATCCGTCCTGGTAAAACAAGGCCTTAGAATCGAAAGTCAAGGGCGCATCATAGGTTTACCAGTATGGTTTCTACTTCCATAATTGCAAGTATCTTTAGCACCTGAAACTACAGGATTAATATTTTGATAAGAGATAATGCAAGTAGAGAAACTCAATTTTAGGTTTATGCCCAAACTGACTAGCCCGCTGGTGCTTTCACCATTAGTTCATTATGGGTTAGGCTTCCGACCTTCTACAGGATTTACTGTAAGTTATTCAGTACGATGCAACTTCAGTGAAGAATGTATATGGTTATTTAGGGCATTTTATAGTGAAAAATTACTCTCTGTTACCATGCATGCCATTCAAGCCGCTTCAAGCTTCCTCTCTACTGCCTCATGCTCAGCCTGAATACGAAATGGAACACCATGCTCCTGATACATATTGTTTTGTGCCAGAGGTCTAATCAATGTCAGCTGCAGTGGTTGCAAAAAAATGATTGGCTGGAATCCATCTGGTTGTATTGGGGTCTACATCAGGAGGTATGGAATCCGCGTCCTTAAGGAACACAGTTGGTCCCTTCCACTGGTATGCTCTAGATCTCCTTTTCTGATGGAAAGCTTGCTGCTGTTGAGTAAGAGTAACTGGAGCTATGCGATACACTTCTCCACACATCTCTACGGTTGAATTTCTCTTACCGACCTTGACCAATGGATTATTAAACGGGAACTCATCTTTGAGAGGATTTTAGCTGTGAGAAAAAGCACCATTTGAAAGGATAAATCAGAATTTATATAACAGGTCATGGGACCAAATTATGACAAAATGGCTAGCAAGCGGAAAACCTGAAACGTGATTGTAACATCAGCACATGTGAACGAAATTATCAAAATAATAAAATTTAAAATTGGGCAGAGTAATATCAACTACCAATGCCGATATGATAATTACCTAATGAGATGAAAAATATTAACAAATCAGACGTGACATGCAGAACACCTGAAACCTGATTCCAGCATCAGATCATGCGAACAAAATTATCAAATGAAAAAGCTAAAATCGAGTAGAGTAATATAAAGGACAAATGCTTAACACGCAATGAAGGACAACAGACAAAAATAAAACATCAAAAAAGGAAAAAAAATTCCAATAATCTAAACTACGACAAGAATTCTACTAGTTTGGTAAAATTAGTTTTGATGAACGGCCGCCCAACCGCCCCGAGATCTATTTATCAACAAAAGATCCCTAGTCATGCACAAAATTTGCAGGATATTCACTGGATCAGTCCGCTTATTAAGAGCCAACGTGGTTGCCATGAACTCCACTGGAATTGGACCACGCTAAATGACTTATTTCCCAAGACGAAAATCCACCAAAATGGAAGTTCAAGCCATAAACTTCCGTTCCAACACTACACAAATTGCAGATACAAATACGGGACGACAACCCTATAAAATAAAACTCGGTAAGAGTAAAAACTCCATTCCTGATGATGTACACGGAGTAAAATCACACTCAGAAGCCACGCAGCCGCACTCGTCGCCTGCATAACCAGCAACGGGAAGAAACCTCATTTGTTCCTTTCAATAACACGTCTCTAGTAAACAACAACAAAGCAGGACCGATTGCCTCTTTTACTATTTTCCAAGAAAGATAAGTTCCACTATTAAATTAAATAAAGTAGGGTCCAAAAACCTTCAATCTGTAGCTCTACACTTAGGAAGGCTTCACCCTCGCTCCAATTTGCTGCACCAAGGAAAAGGTGGCAAAATTAGCATACCCTGTTATCTGTAGCTTTTTAACCGTCTGGCATGTTCTAAACGTTAATTTTGTATAACTACAAATGTTTCTTAAACAAAGTAGCAGCGAGAGAAATATTTTCAAGACAATCCAGGGTAACATAATACTCACATTCCGCGTAGCACACGTTGTTCGTGTAGATAGCCACTGGAACAAACTCCGTTCTTTCCGCTTAAACAAGTTTCCCGCTACGTACCTACAGCAAAGAAAAGTCAGCAACATAATATTGACGCGGTTACGCCAGGCGCCGTAGTTGCCTTGCATGTTAAACGTACCAATCTCTTTTAACCACAGATATTGCTTTAAAAAAAAAAAAAAAAAAGTAAACAGAGAAAAGATCCCACAAGATCTGAAGTTTGGTAAGACTACTACACTTTGGGTCCGATAGACTTCGAAGGTTTAGCTCTCTCAAATAGTTTTCTCGGTCAATTTTTTGAAGACCTACATTAGAACAATGATTAGAACCAAGACAAATTCAGCATACATGCATGCTTTTTTTGAGCTCCAACTGGCCGAGCAACGGGATGAATTTTACTTTTTCCCAGGAAATTTAAAAACCCGTTGCCTAGGAGTCAAAGTACATTTATTTTGAAACAATAAACCAAAGCACTCTCATTTGCGAGAAAAAGAATTCGCCCACTTTTACTGAAGTTCATCAAATTGGCTTCCAAATCAAGAACGAAGGCCTTTCTCAAATAAAATGAATATCTCTTTTAACCGAGCAATCATGTCTTACGCCCGTAGCAATAAAATGATTGAGAAAGCACACTGCCAGTTACGTAGAGAAAGGCTGCCAACTCTCCAAGAGAAAGGGTGTTATCAGAGTTACTTTTCCTTTAAACCAACGTATTCTCAAAAACACTTACTTTGAATCAAGAGTCCAAACCACAACTTTTAGAGTTCCGAAAACCCAGGGCATCAAAAAAGTTTTGCTTTGCTGCAGCAAATCCAAAGTCATTTTCTTTTGCACCAAGGCACACTTATCTTTTAAATAATCGATAGAACACGCCTTCAGTTTCTAAAAAAATTACTTGACCTCCACTTACTTTTCCAACTGCTACAATTTCCCTGTGGGGACACCTGCAGATTTATTTCGAAAGCAAAAGATCAAGAGAAACTTTAATTAAACCAACATAGCAAAGAATAGTTACTTCCAACTAAAAGATCAAGGGACATTTTGCTAGAGAAAGAATTATCCAAGGGACATTTTGCAAAATCTCACATTGCCCCAAAAAATTGAGGAACATTTGCTCAGGGGACCAACAAAAAAAATCGTTTTCAAAAAATAAATGGACAGGCTAGCTTTCGAAAAGATTAATCGAGGCCTTTTACTTTCTGAATACGGGACTCCGAATGATATATTTTCGCAGCAACAGACCATGGGTTTCAAAACCTTCAAAACACATCTCGTATGCCTTACGTAAACTAAATATTGAAAGCAAGTTACCGTGTCAGAAGTGGTGCTGTCACAATATCCTCGAATCTTTGTCAATGCAAGTTTTTCTAAAACTTGGAACTGCGAGAGGGACCCAAGCAGATTTACATTGCCCCAAGAAATCAAAATTCATTTTCTTGTGCATCAAGTCACACATTTATCCATAAATAATGCATAAAAACAGCTTTTAGGTTTTAAAGTATAAATTGAGTCTCCTTTACTTCCCAAACCAGGAAACTTCCAAAACAGGAAACTATTCTTTTGTATATATATTTTTTTAAAAAAACTATTCTTTAACAAAAGCCAAAAAGCTTTAAAACCACGTGCCGAAAAAATATTTACTTGCAATCAAAAGATCCAAACATATTGCTTTCTATGTTCCAACCAACCAAGAGAACAGAGCAATTTTACTCTTCCCCAAAAAACAGAGAAACTTCTGCTTGAATACCGAGGGGCACACTTATTTTAAAAGAATCAGTAAATACAGTGTCGGTTTCAAAATATCGAATCGGGGCACCTCTACAGAGGAAAGACGCTGCAACTAGATTATCGATGTGGCTTCAAAATAAAGAACGGCAACCTCTTCCACGTATAATGAAGATTCCCATAACCTAGCACGAAACTTTTTCTGTCCGCGCTAAAAATAGATTGGGAGAGCATATTGCCACCACTAAGTGAAACGTCGCCTAACTCTCCAAAAGAAAGTGCGTGATCAAAGAAACTCTCACTTTCAAACCGACGCACCCAAACTTTGGCTTGAGATTTTAAGCCACATCTTTTTGAGGCTGTACATCTTGAGGGTTGCAAGCAGTTTCATTTTGCCACAAAAAATCAAGATTCACGTTCTCATGCACCGAGGCACATAAGTTTGTTTTGAAATATCGACAAAAACTTCCACTTTCAAAATGAAATATTGCCTTTCCTAGGACTAAAGGGTAGTTAATATGGAATTGAACCTCTTACATTTTGGACCCAGAATCTCAAATAAAACATTCATTGTGAATGCAAGGGCTGCACAAATAATGTTTTCTACTCAAAGAGACCCGGCCAATTTTGATCCTTCACCAACTATATTTCATAAATGAAGCTTCAAAACACACAGCAACAACCTTTAACGTTCAAAATGAAATATTGCCTGTCCTAGATTTTTGTGGCCTGAAAGTAAGTTAATATGGAATTGAAGCTCTTACATTTTGGACCGAGAATCTCAAATAGAGCATTCATTGCGAATGCACGGGCTGCAGAAATAATGTTTTCTACTCAAGAGACCCGGCCAATAATGATCCTTCACCAACTATATTTCATAAATGAAGCTTCAAAACACATATCAGCAACCTTTAACATTCAAAATGAAATTTTGGCTTTCCTGGTATTTTGGGACTGAAAAGGTAGTTAATATGGAATTGAAGCTCTTACATTTTGGACCGAGAATCTCAAATAAAACATTCATTGTGAATGCAGGGGCTGCACAAATACTGTTTTCTACTCAAGAGACCCGGCCAACAGTGATCCTTCACCGGCTATATTTCATGAATGAAGCTTCAAAACACATATCAACACCCTTTAACTTTCAAAATGAAATATTGGCTTCCCTAGTATTTTGGGACTGAAATGTAGTTAATATGGAATTGAAGCTCTTACATTTTGGACCGAGAATCTCAGATAAAACATTCATCGTGCATGCAAGGGCTGCAGAAATAATGTTTTCTACTCAAGAGACCCGGCCCACAATGATCCTTCACCAACTATATTTCATGAATGAAGCTTCAAAACACATACCAACAACATTTCTCCAATAAACTAAATCTGAAAGTTCCCAAAACCGAGCATACATATCTTTTGTAAAATGGTTATCAAATACTAGAAAATCCAATTGCAACGTCTAAGAGAGATAGGGTGCCCATCACGATAGCTTTCACTGCCGAAGCGACACACATAAACATATTTACTAGGAATCAAAATGCTCAAGACACATTTTCTCACAGTTGGTGCTACCCGGGGGAACAGGGAACATTTTTTGTTTTCTCAAGAATGGGAAATTTTCTTGTTCATCAGGCGCATTTATTTTTTAAAAGATTTACAAAACATGCTTTCAGTTTCTGAGCAATAATTCAGGACCGGAACACCATAAAAAATTATTTTCTACCAAAGGAAGCAAGAACCTTAAAACAATGCCCAAAAATATTTACTTGCTGTTAGAAGATCCAAGCACATTCTTTTTAAGTTCCAACTACCCGAAGGACATGGGGAATTCTACTTTCTCCGAAGAAATCGTAAAATTTTCCATTAAACACGGACGCAAATTTATTTTGAAACAATAAATCAATTTACTCTCACTTTCAATAAAATAAAGTAGGGCACTTTTACCGGGACACAAAATCAATCTAATGTGGCTTCGAAATAAAGAATGACGACCTTTCTCGCATCAGATAAAAATCCCGAGAACACAGCATCCTCGTTCATATGGGACTACGAACCATAGACAGAACCAAGATTACGGGAACATGGTTCCCACATAAAAGACACCCTAGTACGAGGCAAGCATCTCATGCATCCTAGAAACCTTTCTCTTGACTACAACAAACGTAAAAAAAAAATGACCTCCAGCTTTAAGAGCAGACTAAAAGAAGTGGGGCCCGGGGGGCAAGGAAGCTGAGGACTTCCATGCTGAGATATTAAAGATGATTAAAAGGGAGCGGGGCGGAAGAGAATTACCTGAAAACCAACATAAGAACTTGTTGGTAAAGTAAACGCGCAGCATCAATTTCTAAAAAGTTGCCATATTTCCCGATCTGGCTGGCCTGCCGCCTCTGACAAATTATTGCTCAAATACAACCATAAAGCGTGAGAGAAATATTATTTGAATCTAGCAGACTTGTAGAAATTTTTGTAATGCGCAGCAGTACCCCTTTGGTACCAACATTAAACAAATACGTAACTTTTACTTCCAAAGAGAAATATTTGAATCCAGCACCAAGTGATACGAGTGTAAATAGAGATGTCGCGTACCTCTCGAACCAGCAATCCACACCCTTACCGAGCGAGCGTTATAATATTGTCAGAATATGGTCCCTGTAAATCAAAAAACAAGAGAAGGGATCAAGACATACTGATACAACTCCCGCGAACATCAAACAAAAAATAAACTGGTAACAAACGTCGTACGGAACAACACTATTAGTTTCCAACGTGGGAACTATGTTTCTTTATGCACTTTGGATGGAATGACTTTGCAGGGACTATGGACCAGACGGAATCAAGATTTTGGGAACACGGTTCCCACATAATAGACACCCTTGTACGAGGCAAGCATCTCATGCATCCTTTAAACCTTTCTCTCAACCACAACAAAACTGCTGGACAGGCCAAAAATAATGACCTTCAGCTTTAAGATGAGACTCAAAGATGCGGGGGACAAGGAAGCTGAGGACTTCCATTCCGAGATCTTAAAGACGAATAAAAGGGAGTGAAACAAAAGAGAATTACCTGAAAACCAACATAAGAACGTGTTGGCAACTAAAAGGCGCAGCATCAATTTCTAAAAACTTGCCATATTTTCAGATCTGGCCTGCTGCTTCTAACAAATGATTGCTCAAATACAAGCAAAAAGCGCCGAGACGAACAAAGCACGTCACATTATTTTAATCCAGCCGACTTGTAAAAATTTTGTAAGTGCGCACGCAGTGCCCCCTCGGTACCAATATTAATACACATACGTAACTTTTTAATACAGAAGAAAAACATATGAATCCAGCACCAAGTGATACGAGTGAAAATAGATATTGCAAACCTCTTGAACCAGCAATCCATACCCTTACCGAGCGACGATTACAATATTTTCAGAATATGGTCAAGAAAAGGGATCAAGACATATTGATACAACTCCCATGAAAGTCACGCAATAAATTAACAATAACTGGTAATAAACATAAAATACCGAGCACTATTATCAGTTTCCAGCGAGGGAACTAGGTTTCTTTATGCACTTTGGATGGAACCGGACAGAATCAAGATTATGGGAACACGGTTCCCACATGGTACACCCCCCCTTGTACGAGGCAAGCATCTCAAGCATCCTGGAAACCTTTCTCTTGACTGCAACAGAACTGTTGGACGGGCCAAAAATAATGACCTTCAGGTTTAAGAGGAGACTAAGAGATAGGAAGCTGGGGACTTCCATTCTGAGATCTTAAAGAAGATTGAAAGGGAGCGAAACAAAAGAGAATTACCTGAAAACCAGCATAAGAACTTGTTGGTTAAAGATGACTAAACGCGCAGCACCAATTTCTAAAAACTTGCCATATTTCCAGATCTGGCTTGCTGCCTCTGACAAATTATTGCTCAAATACAACCAAAAAGCGTGAGAGAAATAAGAACGATACATTATTTGAATCTAGCAGACCCGTAAAAATGTATTGAGTGTAATTTTTTATTTTAAATTTTGAATTTAACTATTATCAAAAACATTTTTCTTTTTTGCTCATCTAACTACAAAAATATTTTTCAAATACAATTTTTTTTATAATGCCGAAACCAAATTAATAATTAATAATTCGTTTTATTTTTTTATCTCAACTAATAAAAGCGAATCACCAAAACCAGTTGGAAATTACTCAACAGCTCGTGCAACATTTGGATCCATTGCTTTATAAGAGCCCAACAGAGTAATACTGAAACAATTACACAGCAGGCTGAGGGTAATTTAGCATTTTCAGCCGATCACACTTGGCTAAATTGAATTATAATTTTGTTAAACCCAACAACTCAATTGTGATTCAGTCGAAAATCTAAAAACCTCCACCTTATATTTGGTTTTATTTTTGCATTTACCCTTCATTTTATGACCCCTGAAGGGATGTAGTAAAATTTAAATTAAACATTTCAAAGCATCAAAATGGGCCAAGATACCGTTCAACCACATGTTCGAGGCAAGCATACCTCTTGAACCCGCACCAAGAGGTGTGAGTGTAAACAGATATTGCATACCCTCTTGAACCAGCAATCCATACCCTTACTCAACGAGGATTACAATATTGTCAGACTGTGGTCCCTGTAAATCAGGGAAAAACAAGAGGGATCAAGACACATCGATACAGCTCCCACGAACATCGCACAGTAAATCAACAATAACGGGTAATAAACGTAACACTGAGAGAGTTTTTCCTCTTTGTAAAATATTTTAGTGCTTCGGTGACAAAACTGTGAACAACACAGAAAACTTTCCGGGTGGAACTCTTTATCGTTTAGGCATACATTCCTCACAAATCCATAAGAGAAATTAACACATACATACCTCTTACAAATTATTGTCTCTTCCTTTCACCTACCCTCTTCAACTCTGTTCTTCCGTCTCTCTTCACCGATTAGAACCTAGAAGAAGCTGAGGAAAACCCTAAATCGCCACAAGAGAGAAGACTCAGGAGTAGAAGAGCCCCATTTTCTGCACTCTTCCGTTCAGAGAGAATGAAGACCGCCTCCAATCTCTAGAAGATCGGAGCGGGACCAGATCTAATGGGCAATCAAAAAGAAAACCTTACCGGATCAGGAGACGGCAGAGGCGGAAGGAGGAAAGAGAGTCTCAGCGCTTTTATAGAGGAGCTGAGCTGCGTCTCCGTGACGCAACCTCTAAATCGCCGCAAGAGAGAAGACTCGGAAGTAGAAGAGCCCTATTTTCTGCACTCTTCCGTTCAGAGAGAATGAAGACCGCCTCCAATCTCTAGAAGATCGGAGCGGGACCAGATCTAATGGGCAATCAAAAAGAAAACCTTAGCGGATCAGGAGACGGCAGAGGCGGAAGGAGGAAAGAGAGTCTCAGCGCTTTTATAGAGGAGCTGAGCTGCGTCTCCGTGACGCAACCTCTAAATCGCCGCAAGAGAGAAGACTCGGAAGTAGAAGAGCCCCAATTTCTGCACTCTTCCGTTCAGAAAAAATGAAGACCGCCTCCAATCTCTAGAAGATCGGAGCGGGACCAGATCTAATGGGCAATCGAAAGAAAACCTTACCGGATCAGGAGACAGAAGAGGCGGAAGGGGGAAAGAGAGTCTCAGCGCTTTTATAGAGGAGCTGAGCTGCCTCTCCGCGACGCAACCTCTAAATCGCCGCAAAAGAGAAGACTCCGAAGTAGAAGAGCCCTATTTTCTGCACTCTTCTGTTCAGAGAGAATGAAGACCGCCTCCAATCTCTAGAAGATCGGAGCGGGACCAGATCTAATGGGCAATCAAAAAGAAAACCTTACCGGATCAGGAGACGGCAGAGGCGGAAGGAGGAAAGAGAGTCTCAGCGCTTTTATAGAGGAGCTGAGCTGCGTCTCCGTGACGCAACCTCTAAATCGCCACAAGAGAGAAGACTCGGAAGCAGAAGAGCCCTATTTTCTGCACTCTTCCGTTCAGAGAGAATGAAGACCGCCTCCAATCTCTAGAAGATCGGAGCGGGACCAGATCTAATGGGCAATCAGAAGAAAACCTTACCGGATCAGGAGACAGCAGGGGCGGAAGGAGGAAAGAAAGTCTCAGCACTTTTATAGAGGAGCTGAGCTGCGTCTCCGCGACGCAACCTACGTGCTTTATAAACACGCGGAACCTCGGGTAGAAAAAAGGAAAACCAGAGACCGAAGATGAAGAGCGGCAGAGAGAGAAAATTAAAAAGATAATATTTTTTTTATTGCCTTACTGAGTTTTCCATTAAAAATATTTTTATAAATAATTGTGAAAATATGTTATTATTTATACAATAATAATAACATTTATTTTTAATAAAAATTCATGTTACTTTTGTAATTTTTTATTTTAAATTTATAAAAAAATAAATTTTCAATTTAACTATTATCAAAAACATTTTATATTTTACTCACCCAACGACAAAAATATTTTTTCTAAATACAAATATTATAATAAAAAACCACAATAAAATAAACACTCTTAATTACAATACAATTTTTAATAATTCTTTTTTTAAAAAAATTTATTAAATAATACGCGTATTATTAAAAAAAATTTATATCTACAAATATATTCTATTAAAATTTTTTAAACTGTTATCTAATTTTAAATTATTTATTCTCTTAATCCTCGTAAATAATACTTACAAATTTTCCTTTCAATTTCTATTCCTTCTCTGACAAATCCACACAGACGGGTGCGTGGCGAGTTGTCTGCTCCACCAAGCACCTGTACAGCTTCACCGGTTAGGGTTCTGCCAAGAACCTCAGCAAAAAGGACAGTTCCCAGTCTCCACAACTGGCCTTCCCAGTCCTTGACAATTCTCATCTTCCCACAAACCACGAACTCCTCCTCTGCATCATTTTTCAAATCACATCTCCCTGGGGCAGAACCCCCTTTGTCAACCTGGTGCCCAACAATTCTGATCCAATATTCACACCGAGCTTATTTTCGTTGCCAGAAACCACAAAATCACCTGGTTTTGGCTGATGATGATATTCCACACCAACCTTCTCAGCTTCCTTCTCTTTACCCTCCGCATCACTTCCCCCGCCACAATCTCCGCATCACTGCCCAACAATAAGACGAATATGGAATAAAAATAGCTGCACCTGTGAAAATGACATGTAGCAAGAAAGAAAACAACAGCGAAGAATGGCCAGATATTGGGTACCTCTTCAAATAACAATCACAAACTTCACCTGCACCAAGGATATCATTTAGCCGCGCCCACAAATCAGAGAGACACGAACAAGGATCAAGCCATGGTTAAAGGACTTCCAAGAGCATCACAAAGTATAAATAATCATTTGCTAATATGCAGAATACTGACTCCTCATTTTGCAACAGAAACAGTACGAATTACCACTACATTGGATCATCATTTGAAGCCCCAAAAAAAAATTGCAAACTGTACAGGAGCCTAAGTAAACAAAACGACACGAATAGAAACAAAAACAGCTGCTTCTCCAAGGAAACAAGGGGTTTAATACCGAAGATAAAAAGAACAAGACTACTTGTGGGTAAAAAATCAAATTAACTACAAACCAACACTTAGGAAGATCTATTTATCAACAAAAGATCCCTAGTCAAGCACAAAATTTGCAAGTAATTCAACGGATCAGTCCGCTTGTTAAGAGCCAACATGGTTGCTATGAACTCCACTGGAACTGGACCACGCTAAATGACTTATTTCCCAAGTTGAATATCCACCAAAATGGAAGTTCAAGCCATAAACTTCCGTTCCAACACTACACAAATTGCAGATACAAATACGGGGACGACAACCCTATAAAATAAAACTCGGTAAGAGTAAAAACTCCATTCCCTG
Source organism: Carica papaya (assembly GCF_054855325.1). Classification (NCBI taxonomy): domain Eukaryota; kingdom Viridiplantae; phylum Streptophyta; class Magnoliopsida; order Brassicales; family Caricaceae; genus Carica; species Carica papaya. Next base: position 29,728,681 of record NC_142309.1, read on the forward strand.
ATAATGTACACGGAGTAAAATCACACTCAGAAGCCACGCAGCCGCACTCGTCACCTGCACAACCAGCAATGGGAAGAAACCTCATTTGTTCCTTTCAGTAACACGTCTCTAGTAAACAACAACAAAGCAGGTCCGATTGCCTCTTTTACTATTTTCCAAGAAGGATAAGTTCCACTATTAAATTAAATAAAGTAGGGTCCAAAAACCTTCAATCTGTAGCTCTACACTTAGGAAGGCTTCACCCTCGCTCCAATTTGCTGCACCAAGGAAAGGCTGGCAAAATGAGCATACCCTGTTATCTGTAGCTTTTTAACCGTCTCGCATGTTCTAAACGTTAATTTTGTACAACTACAAATGTTTCTTAAACAAAGTAAAAGCGAGAGAAATATTTTCAAGACAATCCAGGGTAACATAATACTCACATTCCGCGTAGCACACGTTGTTCGTGTAGATAGCCACTGGAACAAACTCCGTTCTTTCCGCTTAAACAAGTTTCCCACTAAGTACCTACAGCAAAGAAAAGTCAGCAACATAATATTGACGCGGTTACGCCAGGCTCCGTAGTTGCCTTGCATGTTAAACGTACCAATCTCTTTTAACCACAGATATTGCTTTAAAAAAAAAAAAGGAAAACAGAGAAAAGATCCCACAAGGTCTGAAGTTTGGTTAGACTACTACACTTTGGGTCCGATAGACTTCGAAGGTTTGGTTCTCTCAAATAGTTTTCTCGGTCAATTTTTTGAAGACCTACATTAGAACAATGATTAGAACCAAGACAAATTCAGCATACATGCATGCTTTTTTTGAGCTCCAACTGGCCGAGCGACGGGTTGAATTTTACTTTTTCCCGAGAAATTTAAAAAACCGTTGCCTAGGAGTCAAAGTACATTTATTTTGAAACAATAAACCAAAGCACTCTCATTTGCGAGTCAATGAATTCGCCCACTTTTACTGAAGTTCATTAAATTGGCTCCCAAATCAAGAACGAAGGCCTTTCTCAAATAAAATGAATATCTCCTTTAACCGAGCAATCATGTCTTACGCCCGTAGCAATAAAATGATTGAGAAAGCACACTGCCAGTTACGTAGAGAAAGGCTGCCAACTCTCCAAGAGAAAGGGTGTTTGTTATCAGAGTTACTTTTCCTTTAAACCAACGTATTCTCAAAAACACTTACTTTGAATCAAGAGTCCAAACCACAACTTTTAGAGTTCCGAAAACCCAGGGCATCAAAAAAGTTTTGCTTTGCTGCAGCAAATCCAAAGTCATTTTATTTTGCACCAAGGCACACTTATCTTTCAAAATAATCGATAGAACACGCCTTCAGTTTCTAAAAAAATTACTTGACCTCCACTTACTTTTCCAACTGCTACAATTTCCCTGTGGGGACACCTGCAGATTTATTTCGAAAGCAAAAGATCAAGAGAAACTTTAATTAAACCAACATAGCAAAGAATAGTTACTTCCAACTAAAAGATCAAGGGACATTTTGCTAGAGAAAGAATTATCCAAGGGACATTTTGCAAAATCTCACATTGCCCCAAAAAATTGAGGAACATTTGCTCAGGGGACCAACAAAAAAAATCGTTTTCAAAAAATAAATGGACAGGCTAGCTTTCGAAAAGATTAATCGAGGCCTTTTACTTTCTGAATACGGGACTCCGAATGATATATTTTCGCAGCAACAGACCATGGGTTTCAAAACCTTCAAAACACATCTCGTATGCCTTACGTAAACTAAATATTGAAAGCAAGTTACCGTGTCAGAAGTGGTGCTGTCACAATATCCTCGAATCTTTGTCAATGCAAGTTTTTCTAAAACTTGGAACTGCGAGAGGGACCCAAGCAGATTTACATTGCCCCAAGAAATCAAAATTCATTTTCTTGTGCATCAAGTCACACATTTATCCATAAATAATGCATAAAAACAGCTTTTAGGTTTTAAAGTATAAATTGAGTCTCCTTTTACTTCCCAAACCAGGAAACTTCCAAAACAGGAAACTATTCTTTTGTATATATATTTTTTTAAAAAAACTATTCTTTAACAAAAGCCAAAAAGCTTTAAAACCACGTGCCGAAAAAATATTTACTTGCAATCAAAAGATCCAAACATATTGCTTTCTATGTTCCAACCAACCAAGAGAACAGAGCAATTTTACTCTTCCCCAAAAAACAGAGAAACTTCTGCTTGAATACCGAGGGGCACACTTATTTTAAAAGAATCAGTAAATACAGTGTCGGTTTCAAAATATCGAATCGGGGCACCTCTACAGAGGAAAGACGCTGCAACTAGATTATCGATGTGGCTTCAAAATAAAGAACGGCAACCTCTTCCACGTATAATGAAGATTCCCATAACCTAGCACGAAACTTTTTCTGTCCGCGCTAAAAATAGATTGGGAGAGCATATTGCCACCACTAAGTGAAACGTCGCCTAACTCTCCAAAAGAAAGTGCGTGATCAAAGAAACTCTCACTTTCAAACCGACGCACCCAAACTTTGGCTTGAGATTTTAAGCCACATCTTTTTGAGGCTGTACATCTTGAGGGTTGCAAGCAGTTTCATTTTGCCACAAAAAATCAAGATTCACGTTCTCATGCACCGAGGCACATAAGTTTGTTTTGAAATATCGACAAAAACTTCCACTTTCAAAATGAAATATTGCCTTTCCTAGGACTAAAGGGTAGTTAATATGGAATTGAACCTCTTACATTTTGGACCCAGAATCTCAAATAAAACATTCATTGTGAATGCAAGGGCTGCACAAATAATGTTTTCTACTCAAAGAGACCCGGCCAATTTTGATCCTTCACCAACTATATTTCATAAATGAAGCTTCAAAACACACAGCAACAACCTTTAACGTTCAAAATGAAATATTGCCTGTCCTAGATTTTTGTGGCCTGAAAGTAAGTTAATATGGAATTGAAGCTCTTACATTTTGGACCGAGAATCTCAAATAGAGCATTCATTTCGAATGCACGGGCTGCAGAAATAATGTTTTCTACTCAAGAGACCCGGCCAATAATGATCCTTCACCAACTATATTTCATAAATGAAGCTTCAAAACACACATCAGCAACCTTTAACTTTCAAAATGAAATATTGGCTTTCCTGGTATTTTGGGACTGAAAAGGTAGTTACTATGGAATTGAAGCTCTTACATTTTGGACCGAGAATCTCAAATAAAACATTCATTGTGAATGCAGGGGCTGCACAAATACTGTTTTCTACTCAAGAGACCCGGCCAACAGTGATCCTTCACCGGCTATATTTCATGTATGAAGCTTCAAAACACATATCAACACCCTTTAACTTTCAAAATGAAATATTGGCTTCCCTAGTATTTTGGGACTGAAATGTAGTTAATATGGAATTGAAGCTCTTACATTTTGGACCGAGAATCTCAGATAAAACATTCATCGTGCATGCAAGGGCTGCAGAAATAATGTTTTCTACTCAAGAGACCCGGCCCACAATGATCCTTCACCAACTATATTTCATGAATGAAGCTTCAAAACACATACCAACAACATTTCTCCAATAAACTACATCTGAAAGTTCCAAAAACCGAGCATACATATCTTTTGTAAATGGTTATCAAATACTAGAAAATCCAATTGCAACGTCTAAGAGAGAAAGGGTGCCCATCACGATAGCTTTCACTGCAGAAGCGACACACATAAAACATATTTACTAGGAATCAAAATGCTCAAGACACATTTTCTCACAGTTGGTGCTACCCGGGGGGGGGGGGACCACGAATGGGAAATTTTCTTGTTCATCAAGCTCATTTATTTTTTAAAAGATTTACAAAACATGCTTTCAGTTTCTGAGCAATAATTCAGGACCGGAACACCATAAAAAATTATTTTCTACCAAAGGAAGCAAGAACCTTAAAACAATGCCCAAAAATATTTACTTGCTGCTAGCAGATCCAAGCACATTCTTTTTAAGTTCCAACTACCCGAAGGACATGGGGAATTCAACTTTCTCCGAAGAAATCGTAAAATTTTCCCTTAAACACGGACGCAAATTTATTTTGAAACAATAAATCAATTTACTCTCACTTTCAATAAAATAAAGTAGGGCACTTTTACCGGGACACAAAATCAATCTAATGTGGCTTCGAAATAAAGAACGACGACCTTTCTCGCATCAGATAAAAATCCCCAGAACACAGCATCCTCGTTTCGTCCCTGCTAAATGCAGATTGGGTAAGTACGAGGCAAGCATCTCATGCATCCTAGAAACCTTTCTCTTGACTACAACAAATGTCAAAAATAATGACCTCCAGCTTTAAGAGAAGACTAAAAGAAGTGGGGCCCGGGGGGCAAGGAAGCTGAGGACTTCCATTCTGAGATATTAAAGACGATTAAAAGGGAGCGGAGCGGAAGAGAATTACCTGAAAACCAACATAAGAACTTGTTGGTAAAGCAAACGCGCAGCATCAATTTCTAAAAAGTTGCCATATTTCCCGATCTGGCCTGCCGCCTCTGACAAATTATTGCTCAAATACAACCATAAAGCGTGAGAGAAATATTATTTGAATCTAGCAGACTTGTAGAAATTTTTGTAATGCGCAGCAGTACCCCTTTGGTACCAACATTAAAAAAATACGTAACTTTTACTTCCAAAGAGAAATATTTGAATCCAGCACCAAGTGATACGAGTGTAAATAGAGATGTCGCGTACCTCTCGAACCAGCAATCCACACCCTTACCGAGCGAGCGTTATAATATTGTCAGAATATGGTCCCTGTAAATCAAAAAACAAGAAAAGGGATCAAGACATACTGATACAACTCCCGCGAACATCAAACAAAAAATAAACTGGTAACAAAAGTCGAAAGGAACAACACTATTAGTTTCCAACGTGGGAACTATGTTTCTTTATGCACTTTGGATGGAATGACTTTGCAGGGACTATGGACCAGACGGAATCAAGATTTTGGGAACACGGTTCCCACATAATAGACACCCTTGTACGAGGCAAGCATCTCATGCATCCTTTAAACCTTTCTCTCAACCACAACAAAACTGCTGGACAGGCCAAAAATAATGACCTTCAGCTTTAAGATGAGACTCAAAGATGCGGGGGACAAGGAAGCTGAGGACTTCCATTCCGAGATCTTAAAGACAGCCCCTCTCACGGTGGAAGAGCAGATAATGACCATTTATACCGGAACGAATGGTTATCTTGATTCATTAGAAATTGGACAGGTAAGGAAATTTCTCGTTGAGTTACGTACTTACTTAAAAACAAATAAACCTCAGTTCCAAGAAATCATATCCTCTACCAAGACATTCACTGAGGAAGCAGAAACCATTTTGAAAGAAGCTATTCAGGAACAAATGGAACGTTTTCTACTTCAAGAATAATTCTAAATAAAAAATAAATAAATAAATAAAAGAAACGAAATTGATCATTCTTTAATTTAATTTAAATTCATTTCATTTTTTACTTGAATTTAATATTTAATATAATAATTAATAATTATTCATAATATAAGTTTCTAAGTATAGAAAATAAGTATATACTATATATAACATAAGCAAATATAACATAAGAATAAAAGGGAGTGAAACAAAAGAGAATTACCTGAAAACCAACATAAGAACGTGTTGGCAACTAAAAGGCGCAGCATCAATTTCTAAAAACTTGCCATATTTTCAGATCTGGCCTGGCTGCCTCTAACAAATGATTGCTCAAATACAAGCAAAAAGCGCCGAGAGGAACAAAGCACGTCACATTATTTTAATCCAGCGGACTTGTAAAAATTTTGTAAGTGCGCAGTGCCCCCTCGGTACCAATATTAATACACATACGTAACTTTTTAATACAGAAGAAAAACATTTGAATCCAGCACCAAGTGATACGAGTGTAAATAGATATTGCAAACCTCTTGAACCAGCAATCCATACCCTTACCGAGCGACGATTACAATATTTTCAGAATATGGTCCCGGTAAATCAAAGAACAAGAAAAGGGATCAAGACATATTGATACAACTCCCATGAAAGTCGCGCAATAAATTAACAATAACTGGTAATAAACATAAAATACCGAGCACTGTTATCAGTTTCCAGCGTGGGAACTAGGTTTCTTTATGCACTTTGGATGGAACCGGACAGAATCAAGATTATGGGAACACGGTTCCCACATGGTACACACCCCCTCCTTGTACGAGGCAAGCATCTCAAGCATATCCTGGAAACCTTTCTCTTGACTGCAACAGAACTGTTGGACGGGCCAAAAATAATGACCTTCAGGTTTAAGAGGAGACTAAGAGATAGGAAGCTGGGGACTTCCATTCTGAGATCTTAAAGAAGATTGAAAGGGAGCGAAACAAAAGAGAATTACCTGAAAACCAGCATAAGATCTTGTTGGTTAAAGATGATTAAACGCGCAGCACCAATTTCTAAAAACTTGCCATATTTCCAGATCTGGCTTGCTGCCTCTGACAAATTATTGCTCAAATACAACCAAAAAGCGTGAGAGAAACAAGAACGATACATTATTTGAATCTAGCAGACTCGTAAAAATTTTGTAAATGCGCACAGGCACCGATATTAATACACGTACGTAAGTTTCTTTTTTCGAAAGAAAATATTTGAATCCAGCACCAAGATGTATTAAGTGTGATTTTTTATTTTAAATTTTGAATTTAACTATTATCAAAAACATTTTTCTTCTTTGCTCGTCTAACTACAAAAATATTTTTCAAATACAAACTTTTTTTTTTTATAAATGCCGAAACCAAATTAATAATTAATAATTCGTTTTATTTTTTTATCTCAACTAATAAAAGCAAATCACCAAAACCAGTTGGAAATTACTCAACAGCTCGTGCAACATTTGGATCCATTGCTTTATAAGAGCCCAACAGAGCAATCCTGAGACAATTATACAGCAGGATGAGGGTAATTTAGCATTTTCGGCCGGATCAGGAGACGGCAGAGGCGGAAGGAGGAAAGAGAGTCTCAGCGCTTTTATAGAGGAGCTGAGGTGCGTCTCCGTGACGCAACCTTTAAATCGCCACAAGAGAGAAGACTCAGAAGTAGAAGAGCCCCTTTTTCTGCACTCTTCCGTTCAGAGAGAATGAAGACCGCCTCAATCTCTAGAAGATCGGAGCGGGACCAGATCCGATGGGCAATCAAAAAGAAAACCTTACCGGATCAGGATACGGCAGAGGCGGAAGGAGGAAAGAGAGTCTCAGCGCTTTTATAGAGGAGCTGAGCTGCGTCTCCGTGACGCAACCTCTAAATCGCCGCAAGAGAGAGGACTCGGAAGTAGAAGAGCCCCATTTTCTGCACTCTTCCCTTCAGAGAGAACGAAGACCGCCTCCAATCTCTAGAAGATCGGAGCGGGACCAGATCTAATGGGCAATCGAAAGAAAACCTTACCGGATCAGGAGACAGAAGAGGCGGAAGGAGGAAAGAGAGTCTCAGCGCTTTTATAGAGGAGCTGAGCTGCCTCTCCGCGACGCAACCTCTAAATCGCCGCGAAAGAGAAGACTCAGAAGTAGAAGAGCCCTATTTTCTGCACTCTTCTGTTCAGAGAGAATGAAGACCGCCTCCAATCTCTAGAAGATCGGAGCGGGACCAGATCTAATGGGCAATCGAAAACAAAACCTTACCGGATCAGGAGACGGCAGAGGCGGAAGGAGGGAAGAGAGTCTCAGCGCTTTTATAGAGGAGCTGAGCTGCGTCTCCGTGACGCAACCTCTAAATCGCCACAAGAGAGAAGACTCGGAAGCAGAAGAGCCCTATTTTATGCACTCTTCCGTTCAGAGAGAATGAAGACCGCCTCCAATCTCTAGAAGATCGGAGCGGGACCAGATCTAATGGGCAATCAGAAGAAAACCTTACCGGATCAGGAGACAGCAGATGCGTAAGGAGGAAAGAGAGTCTCAGCCCTTTTATAGAGGAGCTGAGGTGCGTCTCCGTGACGCAACCTCTGTGCTTTATAAACACGCGGAACCTCAGGGGCAGAAAAAAGGAAACCCAGAGACCGAAGATGAGGAGCGGCAGAGAGAGAAAATTAAAAAGATAAATATTTTTTTTACTGCCTTACTGAGTTTTCCATTAAAAATAATTTTATAAATAATTGTGAAAATATGTTATTATTTATACAATAATAATAACATTTATTCTTAATAAAAATTCATGTAACTTTTGTAATTTTTTATTTTAAATTTATAAAAAAATAAATTTTCAATTTAACTATTATCAAAAACATTTTATATTTTACTCACCCAACTACAAAAATATTTTTTTTAAATACAAATATTATAATAAAAAACCACAACAAAACAAACACCCTTAATTACAATACAATTTTTAATAATTCTTTTTTCTAAAAAATTTATTAAATAATACGCGTATTATTAAAAAAAATTTATATGTTCTATTAAAATTCTTTAAACTGTTATCTAATTTTAAATTATTTATTCTCTTAATCCTTAGAAATAATACTTACAGATTTTTTGCACCACCAAATTTCCTTTCAATTTCTATTCCTTCTCTGGCAAATCCACACAGACAAGTTGTCTGCTCCACCATGCATCTGTACAGTTTCACCGGTTAGGGTTCTGCCAAGAACCTCAGCAAAAAGGACAGTTCCAGTCTCCAACAACAGGCCTTCCCACAAACCACGAACTCCTCCTCTGCATCATTTTTCAAATCAATTTCCTCTCACTTGCAAGAAAATAAATTAAGGCAATTTTACCGACGAACAAAATCAAATCTACTTTCCTGATGTGGCTTCAAAATAAAGAACGACAACCTTTCTCACAAAAGATAAATATTGCATACCTCTCCAGCAAGCAAACTATATGCTAATTGAACGAAAATTATAATACTTCCAGGATGAGAAAAATGATCAAGTTTTATTGACAGAAGTCCCATGAATGTCACTCAGCAAATTAACTAATATCGAAACGATAATACAATAAGAGAATCTGATCTGCTTGCAACAATATTGATCATCCCATTAAACATAATTAAAACAAATAATTGCTCTAATTACACAGAACTGTTAAACGCAAACTTTCAAAAACCAGTTCAAAACCCATAAAGAATGAGGAAACTAATTATCACATTACTAACCTTGCAACCTAAAACTGTAGAGAGTGAGAAAATGGAGAAATTATTTACAAATGGACATGATCAATGCAAAACATAAAACTAATTAGCATGGCCAGAGTAGCGTCGCTCAATGCCGTGTTACTCAAAAAATATTGGCTGCTTCTGTTTCTTGATCTCGTTTTAGCCTATCCTAGCACACTACTAATGGGAAATAGAGGGCATCACAAATTCTATCCCTTGAGAATCAGAAACTTCTGTTGCTTAATGAGCCATATGGGTATCAGACACATTCTGATCTCTCGAGCTCTTAAAAGATAAAATAAGCCATAGTCCAACGTGCGAGTAGGACAAGGTCTATCTCATAAAATCACAGGTCTGATTACCTAGAAATACTACTTGATGGTGTTCTTGAAATTGGAATATGCACTCCTAATAAGAAAGTTTATAAGTTCCTAACTGATTGCATTCTCAATTAAAAGTAGTTATAACTAGACTAAAAATTTTGATCACAACTATTTGATCAAACCAGCGAACAACACTGCAAAAGAGTGATATATTTTTGGAAGCTGGTAAAAATAAATAATAATAAGGATGAAAGTTTTCATTTTAGTTTTAATTAAATTAAGAATGCAGTCAATCGGAAACTTTTGTACATTTGTTAAGAATGCTGTTAACTGGGCATGAATTTTAGTGCCTATATATATAATATATATATATATGGGGTAAAATTTGATTTAATAGCATTAACTGAATAGTATTGTCATATCCCATGTACTCGTGAATAATCTACATATCAATCAGGTAAGGAGAGCTAAAAATAAAGCTAAGCACAAGTTGAAAGTAGAGTGATGACTCCAAAAGTCTTGCAGGATTAATGTAAATACCATGAGAGAAAAATAAGAAAAATCTCATACCACAAGGAGCTTGTGCAAGCCAAGAGGAGCCGTTATGATGTATGATACACCGGGATACTTTTTTGCAGCATCAGCAGCTAAGGAAGGAATATCCTGGGAAACATGCAATTAAATTAACAAGGCATAATTTTAATATTTTTCACAATAACTTGAACAAAATGGTGCAGCCATTAATCAAGCATGTAGATTAAGGTCAAGGGAACAAAGAAAAAATATAATAAGTTACCTAATGACAGTGCCGTCCAGGAAAGAGAAAAAATTGGCAAACCAAATCAACACAATACACATACTAAACTGAATAAATAGCATCAGAGCTAGAGAATTGTGCCCATCATCTTCTCAATACTACCTGGGGGAAAAACATCTAGACAACCAAATATGGGCTTTAAGAAGATGTAGCTATGAGTATCTCAAGTGTGCTTCAAGACCATTTGCAACTTTATAACAGCAGAGAAACAAAGTAGAAAACCAAGTGGTCACAAGTTACAACTTTTCAATTTCTGCACATTTCCTAAAACATAAAATGGTATGATTCACATCCTTTTCAGATCAAACAAGCGAGAAGTACAATTTCTACCTTATGACATAACTAATGATACTTTAATAAATTAAATGCCCTGTTCTTCAGAAAGACCACTGCAGAACATCTGCAGGCTGCCACCATCATGAGAAGAATATAACATAGCACAATATGGGCAATTGTTTTTCCATGAGTTTCTTGTAAAATAAACAGAAAACTAGAGTTTGTACATCTAAAGCAACATCGAAGAATGAACAACCAAAATGATCTGGGCCAAACCGAGTTAAAATTATCAAAATGATACAAACTAAAATTGGGCAGAGTAACATAACTTCTACCAACGCGGATATGATGATTAAATAATGAGATAGAAAATATTAACAAATCAGACTTGGCATGCAGAACACCTGAAACCTGATTCCAACATCAGCGCATGTGAACAAAATTATCAAATGAAAAATCTAAAATCGGGTAGAGTAATATAATTTATACCAATGCGGACATGATAGATTATATAAGGAGGATGAAAAATTTTAACAAATCAGACTAGATCCAAGAAACATATAAACTATTTTCATGAATATACTAACGCCTATATCTATTGCTATTATTAATAAACTTTTCTTTCTTGATAATTTTTATTCTTGTAATTTATTTAGAGTTGTGCAAAAATAAATATTATCAAAACTAAAGTAAAAATTCATAGAGAATTTAAAGTTTTATAAGAAAAACTTATGTATGAGAAATCTTAACATTAATATAAATTTTTTAATCATAACTTGAGAAAAAATAGTTATTATCTAATTATATCAAAAGTTGTTATCAAAATATTTTAAAAAATATTATTTATCTATTTATAATATTCACATTTATAGAGATTATTTACAGCCTAATAGCACCTATTAGGACCGAAAAAAACTTGAGAGAAAGATGAAAAGAAAAAAACAATTTCATATAAAAGACACACATACCTTCAATTAGATCTTAATCAAACCCCTTTGATCATCTTGGTTTTTGTCACCATTGAGATATCAAATTCATCACCTACGTCTATTAAGAAAAGAGTATATATGCAAAAATACAATTTTTTAACAGTATTAAGTAGATATTAAACATCAACTTTAAGCTAAAACAATTAAAAAAAAATACATTTCATCATAATTTCTTCTTGAACTTTTGCAGAAAACTCTTGCAAAAACAACATCATAAAACGGTAAACCTCTTGAGAAAATATTTATCTGTAACTAAAATAAAAGAATTACATAATAACACATCACAAATAAAATGAGAAAAGTATGAGACTCCTTCAAGCAATCCGTTTGACAGAATTCATCATCCACTAACCTATAAACTAATTTTACCATTTCACAATCATCTTTAGCGTATAGAATTTGCGAAGAATACTGTTTTGTAACATTGAAAACTTCAAATTTATACATACAATACAAAAAGAATATAAGATCGACTTGGTTAAGATGGTTATGCACGAGTACTCACGTACATTTGAGTTTAAAAAAGTTACTAGTAAGATAAGCTCAAAGCAGGTATAGTTCTCGTTGAGAAGCTTCTTGACTGATTCTGAGGGTAAGTATCTTGATTCTTTTATTAATATTGGCTCAATGCCAACTATTAAAACATTTGTAGCAACTACTTTCAATAATAAATTTGCAAAAAAAACCTACAATATTAGTTAATAAGGTTGCATTAAAAATTCAAAACAACTCGGTGATGAAGAATAAGGCATAAACAGATACCGTCAAAATATTTTGTTCTTCCCAGTCTTGACTTCCATTGGAAATTGCCTGTTAAAATAACTAATAAGAAAAGATTAACGAAAGAGGAGATGAAAAAATAAATCTTAGAGGAGAGAAAAGAGGAAGAGGAGGAGGAGAGAAGTTAGAAAACTTGAAATTTTCAGCAAAAGTACCCTCAACATGTATCAGTAAAGAAGGTCGAGAAAGAGAAAGAATGGGAGAAGAGCAAAGAGATTTGATAAAGTTAATCACGAATACGAAAATATGATAACCATCAAAGGTTAAAAAAAAAATAATTATTTATACACATAAAATAAGATAATTAACTAATAAAAACTAATATTTTCTTATTTATTAATATTCAATTTTAAAATTTTTATAGCATTTATTTTTAATAATTATTTCATTTTAATTTATTTTCACTCAATAATAATAATATTTTTATAATAAAATATATCATATAACATCATAATTTAAACTAACAATTTCATATCTGTAATACAAAAAAAAACAAAAAAACAAAATAATAAAAACTCCAATAAGGGGAAAGAAAAAAAAATACTCAAATACTGTGGGGTCTTGATCAAGAAAATATATGACAGAAATCAAAACAAAACAGCAATAACACGAAGGAAAATATATAGCAGCAGCGTTAAAAGCATAGCGGTCATCCGCTTCAGTTGACAAAATTCATGTACCTGGGATTGAACAACTTTCTCAATTTGAAGTTTTAGGGTTCATTAGTCCACCGCCTCTGAGTATCATATGCAGAAACGGGTTTGAGGATGAGCTCGGTCGGATTTTGTAAACCAGCTCTTTTAAAGTCTTTTTTAGCGTTAAAAAAAAAACTGTAAACAGCGTAAAAAAAAAATAAAAACTGTCTCGTACAATATATATGATATAAACTATTTATATTATTCTTATTATTTTATTTTATTAACTAACCTTAAAATTAATACATATAAAATAATTTTTAAATTCTTAAAAATTTTAAATATAAAAATAATATTAATGTATTAATATTTTATTAAAAATAAATACCATATTTTAATTTTTATAAAAATTTCCTATTTAAACATTTTAAATTTGAAAATAAAATTTAATTTTAATTTACCTACAAATTTTTTAAAAATGTTTTAAATATTACAATACTTATTAAATATCAATATTTATCTTAAAAATTTTATTATATAAATTAAAATATATTTATAATTCTATATACGATAAATTAACTAATATTTTCCTATTTAATAATACTTGTTCTCTGACAATATTATTCTATTTTTATAATAAAATATATTATTTTAGCTAATATTGTTATCTTATATACATAAAATAAAATAATAAACCTATAAAACAAATATTTTTACATTGATTTAAAATTTAAATTTGCATAACATTTTTAATTAATTCTTATTTATTTTCTGTTAATATTATTTTTCTTTTGTAATAAAATACATACTTTCGAATTACTATACAATCAACAAACACTCCTAAAAATAAATAGTAAAAAATTATAAAAATACGAATTAATAAATCACATAAATATAGAGTAATACATCCTAAAAATATGCAGTCATTATATATTTTCAAAGAAATTAACGAATTAGGAAAGAACATGAACAAAAAGATAAATATGTAACCCACTGCAAATTTCAACCATTAAAGAGGCAATATTGATTGATCATCAATCAGTAAAAAAACTATATGTAACATTTTTTTTCAAAAAAAAAAAAGAAAAACCTACCAACTAAGAAGAAATATGTAAAAGTTTGACCAATAATCTGTTTAGTTCAATAATCCTTGTAACTTTTTAGGAAGAAAAATTTTTAAAAATAAAAGAAAAGGTAAAGATGTTTTTGCTCACATTTGGTTTATCTTAAATCTTTATGGTGACAGGATGATTGGATCAGGCTGAATAGGGGAGGTGCAGAAGGGAAAGAACATATGATTAACATGCAACGAAGGACAACAGATGAAAATAAGAAATCAGGAAAGAAAAAAGGGAAAAAAAAATCCAAAATAATGTCAACTAGGACGAGAATTCTATTAGTTTGGTAAAATTAGTTTTGATGAAAAGTCTCCACTAGATTTCAGTGAAGATAAGGCTTAATAGTTTCAAGATGCGCTTAGCCTTATTAGACCAGCTTAAATTCATATCTCAGCATGTGTGAAGAGCAGAAAACATAATTTAATATATGAGGCAAACACCTCAATTACCACAACTGTTGCAACGGGGTTACCTGAATTACTAGTTGAATGGTCTTGCGTAATTGCCATGGCAGCTGCAACAAAGCTTGAGAAAAAGGAAACCAGAACAAAATCCAGGACATGTTTAGTGGAAATGTGCATCAATCTGACCAAAGAAATTTTCTAGACATGTAATTGCTTTAACATATATATTTCAGACACGAATACCTCATAAGCAATAGATCAATGCAGAATAAAGTTCAGATATCATAAATTATGCTATGTAGTGTTGATCTGGTAAATCAATAGCAAACATCTAGAACCCATAAAAAAAGAAGAAATGTTTAGTTCCTTCCTGGTAAAACAGGTCCTTAGAATCAAAAGTTAAGGACACATCATAGGTTTACCAACATGGTTTCTACTTCCATAATTGCAAGTATCTTAGGAACCTGAAACTACATGTTTAATCTTTTGATAAGAGATAATGCGAGGAGAGGAACTCAAATTTAGGTTTATGCCCGAACTGACTAGCCTGCTAGTGCTTTCGTTATTAGTTCGTTATGGGTGAGGCTTCCAACATTCTGCGGGATTTATTGTAAGTTGTTCAGTAAGGATGCAACTTCACTGAAGAATATATGGTTATTTGGAACATTTTATAGTGAAAAATTACTCTGTTACCATGCATGTCATTCAAGCTGCTTACATTTTGTGCTGCTTCAAGCATATGCCCTTTATCATTCATATGACAGGTCACAGGAATCCTGAAACGTAACTTTAACATCAGCACATGTGAACAAAATTATCAAAATGATAAAAACTAAAACTGGGCAGAGTAATATAACTTCCACCAACGCGGATACAATGATTACATAATATTAACAAATCAGACTTGACATGAAGAACGCCTGAAACCTGATTCCAACATCAGCGCATGTGAATAAAATTATAAAGGGCATATGCTTTAATTAAAAATTCACCAAGCGTGAAGAGTAAAAAACGTAATTTAAAAAATTAAAAATTATAATTAATTATTATTTAAGAATATTATTTTAATTTTAGTAACTTGAGATTTTTATTCTTATTAGGATTTCTAACATTATTAGTGTTAATTTCTCATTTTTATTAAGATTAATATTTTTAATTTTATTAATTTATTATTTTTTAATCTATCTCTAGTTAGAAAAAGATATTTAAAGAAAATAATACAATCGAACACTTAAGTGTGATTCTTAAAACGTCTTAAATATGATGTTTAAAAAACTCTAGGTGCGATGTCTCATTTTATTTCTAAATCCCTGATTAAACAAATCAACATTATTTGTCCTACATAACAAAAATATCAGATGAGGTTGAAATTACTTTTTTGATGTCATCTGAGGCATAATGGCTTGAAACAGCGACGGGGCAAATGCACGGGGGCACAATGCATTATGTACGCGCTCACTGGTGAGTGTGCTGGTGGGCTTGCGTAGAGCACCCAGGTCCATCACTGCTGCACCCAAACAAAGTGCTGATTTTCTGCATGACGTGTGTATATCCCAGCAAATTTATTCCCCTGGGCTCCCTCCTTCCACACCCCAGGTACCTGAAAAATTGTTTCCTGGCAATTTAATTGCCCTTTTCTTTGTTCGGTTTTTTTTTTTTTTTTTCTTTTCTTAATTTTTTTTTGTGGTTTTAATTTTCAGAAGCCTCGAGTAAAAAAAATAACAGAATGAAGAAAAATCTTACCAGCATAGCAGAGATAAAACCCTCTTCTGTCCCCCTCCGCCCCTATAACAAATACAAGAAAAAAGAAGAAGAAAACCAACGCAAATTCGAAAATTTCAAAAATGCTAAAAGAATATAATTGAATGTGACAGCAAGAAATGGGTCACAATAAATGAAGTAAGTTTCTCTTTGATTACAAAAACAAAAAAAATCCTCTCAGTAAATAGCTAACATTAATTAGATCAGCAACTGAATTCCAAGCAGTTACTAATAATGGTCGTTCGTTTTCTCTGTTTCACTATAGTCGAAGAAATGTATCTAACATAAATCTATACAGTCATTACCTAATGTACCACAACAACTAAATAAAAAAAAATCATCTAAGAACCTTCCATTTGCATCTTTGACTAAACTCATTGAACAAAGTCATGCAAATCAACAAATGGATTAACTAAGTTCTCAACATTTCCAGTGAAGAGATTACCTTCTACAGGTGCTGCATGTTAACTTGTGTAAAACCACATAGCCTACCACATTAGATCAGCCATTATGCCAACTTCAACAGAAGAAGTGACAAGCCTGCCGGTGCGCAAAAAACTAAACAGCACTCTTGAGCTATCAGGATTCAAACTAACAATTTCATCTCAATAATACAAAAAAAAAAAACAAAATGATGAGAACTCCGACAAAGAAAAAGAAAAAAAAAAAATTCACATACAGTGGTATTGATCTAAAAAACATATGACAGGAATCAAAACAAAACAACAACCATACAAAAGAGAATAGATAGCAGCATTAACAGCATAGCAGGCTTCCGCTTCGATTGACAAAATTTACGTACCTAGAATTAGGCGACGAAGGCATCAGCCTCTGTCGAGAAAATTCTCGCTTTCTCAATATAAAATTTTATGATTCATGAGTACGTAGCTTCTGTTATATAATAAGGATAAGAGATGGGGGGTCGGCTGCATTTTCCGAGCTTCACTCTTTTAAACAATCCCCTTTATAGTAAAAAAGAAAAAGTCATAAATAGGATTAAAAAAAGCCATCAAATATATATAATATAATTATATTACTGTTATTTTTTTTATTAACAAATAAAACTGAAAATTAATATATAATATTTTCTAAAATAATTTTTAAATTCTCATAAATTTTAAATAAAAAATTTCAAGATGTGTTTTAGTCATATTAGACCAGCTTTAATAACAAAAAATATAATTTAATATATGAACCAAACACCTCAATTGCCACGCCGTTGCAATGAAGTTACCTGAATTACTAGTTAATGGTCCCGAATAATTGCCATGACAGCTGCAACAAAGCTTAAGAAAAAGGAAAACATAACAAAATCCAGGACATGTTTATTAGAAATGTGCATCGATCTGACCAAAAAAATTTTCTAGACATGCGAATAGAATTTGTGATGAATAATAGTGGCAAGATTACACATTTTAGCATTGACAGCTGACTTTTCTATTGGTACCATGATTTACTAGCAAAAGAAGCAAACTCCAACCCCTATTTTTCTTTTATGCTTATCTATTTTTGTTCTTGGAGTTTCCTGCATTCCCGTACTTGAAAATCTGCATGCAAAAGCAAAATAGCTCTTAATTGATCAAATCACTAAAAAAATCTCAGAGGCTTGTGGCCATCAGGTGGACCAAGAGCCTTGGTTTCCCCAATAGCAACAGATAAATATAGCATATACAGTGTCTCCCAAGATGCATTTGCTCATAATATTTTACTTTCTCTTTAACTCACACATCCTTCATTGCCAGGCGGCTGCTACTTGCGACAATTCCTGCACTAATAGTGTCACTAATCATTCTAGTTATTGGCCCACTAGTGAAGTTGAGCACAGTTATAAATGCAGCAACGCCATCAGCTTGTGTATCACACATCTGCGGCCTCGTCATGGCATATGGGCCAATTCCAAATATCCTCTGCACTGTGATCTTCCCTACAAGGGTGTGGCATTTGCATTCCTATCTGTGCCACGATTTTTTGGGTCGGCAACATTATTGTGACATACGCTCTGCCTGCAATGATCAATTCAAAACGCTTAGCAAGCGTCTTCAGCATATATTCGATTGTGTGCTTCATCTCTTGGATCTTTGTGTTCCTGAAAGTCCCAGAAACCAAAGGCATGCCTCTCGAAGTCATTACAGAGTTCTTTGCTGTTGGCACTAGACAAGCTGCAGCTGTCAAGAATGAGTGGTTGAAACAGTTTGTGGGCCGTTTTTCTTTTATTTTCTTTGTACTTTACCGCAGGTATCGATGAGTGCTAAAGGTGTCATACAAGAATACCTTTGCATAGAGCATTGTTGAATAGGAATGGGTGCTAAAGGTGTCATACAAGAAAGGGTCATTGAATTTTTCTCCGTGCAAAAAACAACAAATAATTTTTTCTGAGTAACGTGTCATAAGTAGTTATCATTATTAATGGGACAAAATTTGAGTAAATATAACTCCAATAAACTTTCGCTCCTAAATAAGAAAGCTGACACACATAAAGAAATTACTTTAATATATATATATTTCAGACCTTAATAACTTAAAAGCAATAGAATAACCCAGAATAAAGTTCGGATAGCGTAAATTCTGTTATATGGTGTTGATCTGGTAAATCAATTTCATATTTTCATATGAGCAAACATCCAGAACCCACCTCCAAAATTGTCAAAAAAAAAAAACAAAGAAAGGTTCAAATCCGTCCTGGTAAAACAAGGCCTTAGAATCGAAAGTCAAGGGCGCATCATAGGTTTACCAGTATGGTTTCTACTTCCATAATTGCAAGTATCTTTAGCACCTGAAACTACAGGATTAATATTTTGATAAGAGATAATGCAAGTAGAGAAACTCAATTTTAGGTTTATGCCCAAACTGACTAGCCCGCTGGTGCTTTCACCATTAGTTCATTATGGGTTAGGCTTCCGACCTTCTACAGGATTTACTGTAAGTTATTCAGTAGGATGCAACTTCAGTGAAGAATGTATATGGTTATTTAGGGCATTTTATAGTGAAAAATTACTCTCTGTTACCATGCATGCCATTCAAGCCGCTTCAAGCTTCCTCTCTACTGCCTCATGCTCAGCCTGAATACGAAATGGAACACCATGCTCCTGATACATATTGTTTTGTGCCAGGTCTAATCAATGTCAGCTGCAGTGGTTGCAAAAAAATGATTGGCTGGAATCCATCTGGTTGTATTGGGGTCTACATCAGGAGGTATGGAATCCGCGTCCTTAAGGAACACAGTTGGTCCCTTCCACTGGTATGCTCTAGATCTCCTTTTCTGATGGAAAGCTTGCTGCTGTTGAGTAAGAGTAACTGGAGCTATGCGATACACTTCTCCACACATCTCTACGGTTGAATTTCTCTTACCGACCTTGACCAATGGATTATTAAACGGGAACTCATCTTTGAGAGGATTTTAGCTGTGAGAAAAAGCACCATTTGAAAGGATAAATCAGAATTTATATAACAGGTCATGGGACCAAATTATGACAAAATGGCTAGCAAGCGGAAAACCTGAAACGTGATTGTAACATCAGCACATGTGAACGAAATTATCAAAATAATAAAATTTAAAATTGGGCAGAGTAATATCAACTACCAATGCCGATATGATAATTACCTAATGAGATGAAAAATATTAACAAATCAGACGTGACATGCAGAACACCTGAAACCTGATTCCAGCATCAGATCATGCGAACAAAATTATCAAATGAAAAAGCTAAAATCGAGTAGAGTAATATAAAGGACAAATGCTTAACACGCAATGAAGGACAACAGACAAAAATAAAACATCAAAAAAGGAAAAAAAATTCCAATAATCTAAACTACGACAAGAATTCTACTAGTTTGGTAAAATTAGTTTTGATGAACGGCCGCCCAACCGCCCCGAGATCTATTTATCAACAAAAGATCCCTAGTCATGCACAAAATTTGCAGGATATTCACTGGATCAGTCCGCTTATTAAGAGCCAACGTGGTTGCCATGAACTCCACTGGAATTGGACCACGCTAAATGACTTATTTCCCAAGACGAAAATCCACCAAAATGGAAGTTCAAGCCATAAACTTCCGTTCCAACACTACACAAATTGCAGATACAAATACGGGACGACAACCCTATAAAATAAAACTCGGTAAGAGTAAAAACTCCATTCCTGATGATGTACACGGAGTAAAATCACACTCAGAAGCCACGCAGCCGCACTCGTCGCCTGCATAACCAGCAACGGGAAGAAACCTCATTTGTTCCTTTCAATAACACGTCTCTAGTAAACAACAACAAAGCAGGACCGATTGCCTCTTTTACTATTTTCCAAGAAAGATAAGTTCCACTATTAAATTAAATAAAGTAGGGTCCAAAAACCTTCAATCTGTAGCTCTACACTTAGGAAGGCTTCACCCTCGCTCCAATTTGCTGCACCAAGGAAAAGGTGGCAAAATTAGCATACCCTGTTATCTGTAGCTTTTTAACCGTCTGGCATGTTCTAAACGTTAATTTTGTATAACTACAAATGTTTCTTAAACAAAGTAGCAGCGAGAGAAATATTTTCAAGACAATCCAGGGTAACATAATACTCACATTCCGCGTAGCACACGTTGTTCGTGTAGATAGCCACTGGAACAAACTCCGTTCTTTCCGCTTAAACAAGTTTCCCGCTACGTACCTACAGCAAAGAAAAGTCAGCAACATAATATTGACGCGGTTACGCCAGGCTCCGTAGTTGCCTTGCATGTTAAACGTACCAATCTCTTTTAACCACAGATATTGCTTTAAAAAAAAAAAAAAAAAAGTAAACAGAGAAAAGATCCCACAAGATCTGAAGTTTGGTAAGACTACTACACTTTGGGTCCGATAGACTTCGAAGGTTTAGCTCTCTCAAATAGTTTTCTCGGTCAATTTTTTGAAGACCTACATTAGAACAATGATTAGAACCAAGACAAATTCAGCATACATGCATGCTTTTTTTGAGCTCCAACTGGCCGAGCAACGGGATGAATTTTACTTTTTCCCAGGAAATTTAAAAACCCGTTGCCTAGGAGTCAAAGTACATTTATTTTGAAACAATAAACCAAAGCACTCTCATTTGCGAGAAAAAGAATTCGCCCACTTTTACTGAAGTTCATCAAATTGGCTTCCAAATCAAGAACGAAGGCCTTTCTCAAATAAAATGAATATCTCTTTTAACCGAGCAATCATGTCTTACGCCCGTAGCAATAAAATGATTGAGAAAGCACACTGCCAGTTACGTAGAGAAAGGCTGCCAACTCTCCAAGAGAAAGGGTGTTATCAGAGTTACTTTTCCTTTAAACCAACGTATTCTCAAAAACACTTACTTTGAATCAAGAGTCCAAACCACAACTTTTAGAGTTCCGAAAACCCAGGGCATCAAAAAAGTTTTGCTTTGCTGCAGCAAATCCAAAGTCATTTTCTTTTGCACCAAGGCACACTTATCTTTTAAATAATCGATAGAACACGCCTTCAGTTTCTAAAAAAATTACTTGACCTCCACTTACTTTTCCAACTGCTACAATTTCCCTGTGGGGACACCTGCAGATTTATTTCGAAAGCAAAAGATCAAGAGAAACTTTAATTAAACCAACATAGCAAAGAATAGTTACTTCCAACTAAAAGATCAAGGGACATTTTGCTAGAGAAAGAATTATCCAAGGGACATTTTGCAAAATCTCACATTGCCCCAAAAAATTGAGGAACATTTGCTCAGGGGACCAACAAAAAAAATCGTTTTCAAAAAATAAATGGACAGGCTAGCTTTCGAAAAGATTAATCGAGGCCTTTTACTTTCTGAATACGGGACTCCGAATGATATATTTTCGCAGCAACAGACCATGGGTTTCAAAACCTTCAAAACACATCTCGTATGCCTTACGTAAACTAAATATTGAAAGCAAGTTACCGTGTCAGAAGTGGTGCTGTCACAATATCCTCGAATCTTTGTCAATGCAAGTTTTTCTAAAACTTGGAACTGCGAGAGGGACCCAAGCAGATTTACATTGCCCCAAGAAATCAAAATTCATTTTCTTGTGCATCAAGTCACACATTTATCCATAAATAATGCATAAAAACAGCTTTTAGGTTTTAAAGTATAAATTGAGTCTCCTTTACTTCCCAAACCAGGAAACTTCCAAAACAGGAAACTATTCTTTTGTATATATATTTTTTTAAAAAAACTATTCTTTAACAAAAGCCAAAAAGCTTTAAAACCACGTGCCGAAAAAATATTTACTTGCAATCAAAAGATCCAAACATATTGCTTTCTATGTTCCAACCAACCAAGAGAACAGAGCAATTTTACTCTTCCCCAAAAAACAGAGAAACTTCTGCTTGAATACCGAGGGGCACACTTATTTTAAAAGAATCAGTAAATACAGTGTCGGTTTCAAAATATCGAATCGGGGCACCTCTACAGAGGAAAGACGCTGCAACTAGATTATCGATGTGGCTTCAAAATAAAGAACGGCAACCTCTTCCACGTATAATGAAGATTCCCATAACCTAGCACGAAACTTTTTCTGTCCGCGCTAAAAATAGATTGGGAGAGCATATTGCCACCACTAAGTGAAACGTCGCCTAACTCTCCAAAAGAAAGTGCGTGATCAAAGAAACTCTCACTTTCAAACCGACGCACCCAAACTTTGGCTTGAGATTTTAAGCCACATCTTTTTGAGGCTGTACATCTTGAGGGTTGCAAGCAGTTTCATTTTGCCACAAAAAATCAAGATTCACGTTCTCATGCACCGAGGCACATAAGTTTGTTTTGAAATATCGACAAAAACTTCCACTTTCAAAATGAAATATTGCCTTTCCTAGGACTAAAGGGTAGTTAATATGGAATTGAACCTCTTACATTTTGGACCCAGAATCTCAAATAAAACATTCATTGTGAATGCAAGGGCTGCACAAATAATGTTTTCTACTCAAAGAGACCCGGCCAATTTTGATCCTTCACCAACTATATTTCATAAATGAAGCTTCAAAACACACAGCAACAACCTTTAACGTTCAAAATGAAATATTGCCTGTCCTAGATTTTTGTGGCCTGAAAGTAAGTTAATATGGAATTGAAGCTCTTACATTTTGGACCGAGAATCTCAAATAGAGCATTCATTGCGAATGCACGGGCTGCAGAAATAATGTTTTCTACTCAAGAGACCCGGCCAATAATGATCCTTCACCAACTATATTTCATAAATGAAGCTTCAAAACACATATCAGCAACCTTTAACATTCAAAATGAAATTTTGGCTTTCCTGGTATTTTGGGACTGAAAAGGTAGTTAATATGGAATTGAAGCTCTTACATTTTGGACCGAGAATCTCAAATAAAACATTCATTGTGAATGCAGGGGCTGCACAAATACTGTTTTCTACTCAAGAGACCCGGCCAACAGTGATCCTTCACCGGCTATATTTCATGAATGAAGCTTCAAAACACATATCAACACCCTTTAACTTTCAAAATGAAATATTGGCTTCCCTAGTATTTTGGGACTGAAATGTAGTTAATATGGAATTGAAGCTCTTACATTTTGGACCGAGAATCTCAGATAAAACATTCATCGTGCATGCAAGGGCTGCAGAAATAATGTTTTCTACTCAAGAGACCCGGCCCACAATGATCCTTCACCAACTATATTTCATGAATGAAGCTTCAAAACACATACCAACAACATTTCTCCAATAAACTAAATCTGAAAGTTCCCAAAACCGAGCATACATATCTTTTGTAAAATGGTTATCAAATACTAGAAAATCCAATTGCAACGTCTAAGAGAGATAGGGTGCCCATCACGATAGCTTTCACTGCCGAAGCGACACACATAAACATATTTACTAGGAATCAAAATGCTCAAGACACATTTTCTCACAGTTGGTGCTACCCGGGGGAACAGGGAACATTTTTTGTTTTCTCAAGAATGGGAAATTTTCTTGTTCATCAGGCGCATTTATTTTTTAAAAGATTTACAAAACATGCTTTCAGTTTCTGAGCAATAATTCAGGACCGGAACACCATAAAAAATTATTTTCTACCAAAGGAAGCAAGAACCTTAAAACAATGCCCAAAAATATTTACTTGCTGTTAGAAGATCCAAGCACATTCTTTTTAAGTTCCAACTACCCGAAGGACATGGGGAATTCAACTTTCTCCGAAGAAATCGTAAAATTTTCCCTTAAACACGGACGCAAATTTATTTTGAAACAATAAATCAATTTACTCTCACTTTCAATAAAATAAAGTAGGGCACTTTTACCGGGACACAAAATCAATCTAATGTGGCTTCGAAATAAAGAATGACGACCTTTCTCGCATCAGATAAAAATCCCGAGAACACAGCATCCTCGTTTCGTCCCTGCTAAATGCAGATTGGGTAAGTACGAGGCAAGCATCTCATGCATCCTAGAAACCTTTCTCTTGACTACAACAAATGTCAAAAATAATGACCTCCAGCTTTAAGAGAAGACTAAAAGAAGTGGGGCCCGGGGGGCAAGGAAGCTGAGGACTTCCATTCTGAGATATTAAAGACGATTAAAAGGGAGCGGAGCGGAAGAGAATTACCTGAAAACCAACATAAGAACTTGTTGGTAAAGCAAACGCGCAGCATCAATTTCTAAAAAGTTGCCATATTTCCCGATCTGGCCTGCCGCCTCTGACAAATTATTGCTCAAATACAACCATAAAGCGTGAGAGAAATATTATTTGAATCTAGCAGACTTGTAGAAATTTTTGTAATGCGCAGCAGTACCCCTTTGGTACCAACATTAAAAAAATTCGTAACTTTTACTTCCAAAGAGAAATATTTGAATCCAGCACCAAGTGATACGAGTGTAAATAGAGATGTCGCGTACCTCTCGAACCAGCAATCCACACCCTTACCGAGCGAGCGTTATAATATTGTCAGAATATGGTCCCTGTAAATCAAAAAACAAGAAAAGGGATCAAGACATACTGATACAACTCCCGCGAACATCAAACAAAAAATAAACTGGTAACAAAAGTCGAAAGGAACAACACTATTAGTTTCCAACGTGGGAACTATGTTTCTTTATGCACTTTGGATGGAATGACTTTGCAGGGACTATGGACCAGACGGAATCAAGATTTTGGGAACACGGTTCCCACATAATAGACACCCTTGTACGAGGCAAGCATCTCATGCATCCTTTAAACCTTTCTCTCAACCACAACAAAACTGCTGGACAGGCCAAAAATAATGACCTTCAGCTTTAAGATGAGACTCAAAGATGCGGGGGACAAGGAAGCTGAGGACTTCCATTCCGAGATCTTAAAGACAGCCCCTCTCACGGTGGAAGAGCAGATAATGACCATTTATACCGGAACGAATGGTTATCTTGATTCATTAGAAATTGGACAGGTAAGGAAATTTCTCGTTGAGTTACGTACTTACTTAAAAACAAATAAACCTCAGTTCCAAGAAATCATATCCTCTACCAAGACATTCACTGAGGAAGCAGAAACCATTTTGAAAGAAGCTATTCAGGAACAAATGGAACGTTTTCTACTTCAAGAATAATTCTAAATAAAAAATAAATAAATAAATAAAAGAAACGAAATTGATCATTCTTTAATTTAATTTAAATTCATTTCATTTTTTACTTGAATTTAATATTTAATATAATAATTAATAATTATTCATAATATAAGTTTCTAAGTATAGAAAATAAGTATATACTATATATAACATAAGCAAATATAACATAAGAATAAAAGGGAGTGAAACAAAAGAGAATTACCTGAAAACCAACATAAGAACGTGTTGGCAACTAAAAGGCGCAGCATCAATTTCTAAAAACTTGCCATATTTTCAGATCTGGCCTGGCTGCCTCTAACAAATGATTGCTCAAATACAAGCAAAAAGCGCCGAGAGGAACAAAGCACGTCACATTATTTTAATCCAGCGGACTTGTAAAAATTTTGTAAGTGCGCAGTGCCCCCTCGGTACCAATATTAATACACATACGTAACTTTTTAATACAGAAGAAAAACATTTGAATCCAGCACCAAGTGATACGAGTGTAAATAGATATTGCAAACCTCTTGAACCAGCAATCCATACCCTTACCGAGCGACGATTACAATATTTTCAGAATATGGTCCCGGTAAATCAAAGAACAAGAAAAGGGATCAAGACATATTGATACAACTCCCATGAAAGTCGCGCAATAAATTAACAATAACTGGTAATAAACATAAAATACCGAGCACTGTTATCAGTTTCCAGCGTGGGAACTAGGTTTCTTTATGCACTTTGGATGGAACCGGACAGAATCAAGATTATGGGAACACGGTTCCCACATGGTACACACCCCCTCCTTGTACGAGGCAAGCATCTCAAGCATATCCTGGAAACCTTTCTCTTGACTGCAACAGAACTGTTGGACGGGCCAAAAATAATGACCTTCAGGTTTAAGAGGAGACTAAGAGATAGGAAGCTGGGGACTTCCATTCTGAGATCTTAAAGAAGATTGAAAGGGAGCGAAACAAAAGAGAATTACCTGAAAACCAGCATAAGATCTTGTTGGTTAAAGATGATTAAACGCGCAGCACCAATTTCTAAAAACTTGCCATATTTCCAGATCTGGCTTGCTGCCTCTGACAAATTATTGCTCAAATACAACCAAAAAGCGTGAGAGAAACAAGAACGATACATTATTTGAATCTAGCAGACTCGTAAAAATTTTGTAAATGCGCACAGGCACCGATATTAATACACGTACGTAAGTTTCTTTTTTCGAAAGAAAATATTTGAATCCAGCACCAAGATGTATTAAGTGTGATTTTTTATTTTAAATTTTGAATTTAACTATTATCAAAAACATTTTTCTTCTTTGCTCGTCTAACTACAAAAATATTTTTCAAATACAAACTTTTTTTTTTTATAAATGCCGAAACCAAATTAATAATTAATAATTCGTTTTATTTTTTTATCTCAACTAATAAAAGCAAATCACCAAAACCAGTTGGAAATTACTCAACAGCTCGTGCAACATTTGGATCCATTGCTTTATAAGAGCCCAACAGAGCAATCCTGAGACAATTATACAGCAGGATGAGGGTAATTTAGCATTTTCGGCCGGATCAGGAGACGGCAGAGGCGGAAGGAGGAAAGAGAGTCTCAGCGCTTTTATAGAGGAGCTGAGGTGCGTCTCCGTGACGCAACCTTTAAATCGCCACAAGAGAGAAGACTCAGAAGTAGAAGAGCCCCTTTTTCTGCACTCTTCCGTTCAGAGAGAATGAAGACCGCCTCAATCTCTAGAAGATCGGAGCGGGACCAGATCCGATGGGCAATCAAAAAGAAAACCTTACCGGATCAGGATACGGCAGAGGCGGAAGGAGGAAAGAGAGTCTCAGCGCTTTTATAGAGGAGCTGAGCTGCGTCTCCGTGACGCAACCTCTAAATCGCCGCAAGAGAGAGGACTCGGAAGTAGAAGAGCCCCATTTTCTGCACTCTTCCCTTCAGAGAGAACGAAGACCGCCTCCAATCTCTAGAAGATCGGAGCGGGACCAGATCTAATGGGCAATCGAAAGAAAACCTTACCGGATCAGGAGACAGAAGAGGCGGAAGGAGGAAAGAGAGTCTCAGCGCTTTTATAGAGGAGCTGAGCTGCCTCTCCGCGACGCAACCTCTAAATCGCCGCGAAAGAGAAGACTCAGAAGTAGAAGAGCCCTATTTTCTGCACTCTTCTGTTCAGAGAGAATGAAGACCGCCTCCAATCTCTAGAAGATCGGAGCGGGACCAGATCTAATGGGCAATCGAAAACAAAACCTTACCGGATCAGGAGACGGCAGAGGCGGAAGGAGGGAAGAGAGTCTCAGCGCTTTTATAGAGGAGCTGAGCTGCGTCTCCGTGACGCAACCTCTAAATCGCCACAAGAGAGAAGACTCGGAAGCAGAAGAGCCCTATTTTATGCACTCTTCCGTTCAGAGAGAATGAAGACCGCCTCCAATCTCTAGAAGATCGGAGCGGGACCAGATCTAATGGGCAATCAGAAGAAAACCTTACCGGATCAGGAGACAGCAGATGCGTAAGGAGGAAAGAGAGTCTCAGCCCTTTTATAGAGGAGCTGAGGTGCGTCTCCGTGACGCAACCTCTGTGCTTTATAAACACGCGGAACCTCAGGGGCAGAAAAAAGGAAACCCAGAGACCGAAGATGAGGAGCGGCAGAGAGAGAAAATTAAAAAGATAAATATTTTTTTTACTGCCTTACTGAGTTTTCCATTAAAAATAATTTTATAAATAATTGTGAAAATATGTTATTATTTATACAATAATAATAACATTTATTCTTAATAAAAATTCATGTAACTTTTGTAATTTTTTATTTTAAATTTATAAAAAAATAAATTTTCAATTTAACTATTATCAAAAACATTTTATATTTTACTCACCCAACTACAAAAATATTTTTTTTAAATACAAATATTATAATAAAAAACCACAACAAAACAAACACCCTTAATTACAATACAATTTTTAATAATTCTTTTTTCTAAAAAATTTATTAAATAATACGCGTATTATTAAAAAAAATTTATATGTTCTATTAAAATTCTTTAAACTGTTATCTAATTTTAAATTATTTATTCTCTTAATCCTTAGAAATAATACTTACAGATTTTTTGCACCACCAAATTTCCTTTCAATTTCTATTCCTTCTCTGGCAAATCCACACAGACAAGTTGTCTGCTCCACCATGCATCTGTACAGTTTCACCGGTTAGGGTTCTGCCAAGAACCTCAGCAAAAAGGACAGTTCCAGTCTCCAACAACAGGCCTTCCCACAAACCACGAACTCCTCCTCTGCATCATTTTTCAAATCAATTTCCTCTCACTTGCAAGAAAATAAATTAAGGCAATTTTACCGACGAACAAAATCAAATCTACTTTCCTGATGTGGCTTCAAAATAAAGAACGACAACCTTTCTCACAAAAGATAAATATTGCATACCTCTCCAGCAAGCAAACTATATGCTAATTGAACGAAAATTATAATACTTCCAGGATGAGAAAAATGATCAAGTTTTATTGACAGAAGTCCCATGAATGTCACTCAGCAAATTAACTAATATCGAAACGATAATACAATAAGAGAATCTGATCTGCTTGCAACAATATTGATCATCCCATTAAACATAATTAAAACAAATAATTGCTCTAATTACACAGAACTGTTAAACGCAAACTTTCAAAAACCAGTTCAAAACCCATAAAGAATGAGGAAACTAATTATCACATTACTAACCTTGCAACCTAAAACTGTAGAGAGTGAGAAAATGGAGAAATTATTTACAAATGGACATGATCAATGCAAAACATAAAACTAATTAGCATGGCCAGAGTAGCGTCGCTCAATGCCGTGTTACTCAAAAAATATTGGCTGCTTCTGTTTCTTGATCTCGTTTTAGCCTATCCTAGCACACTACTAATGGGAAATAGAGGGCATCACAAATTCTATCCCTTGAGAATCAGAAACTTCTGTTGCTTAATGAGCCATATGGGTATCAGACACATTCTGATCTCTCGAGCTCTTAAAAGATAAAATAAGCCATAGTCCAACGTGCGAGTAGGACAAGGTCTATCTCATAAAATCACAGGTCTGATTACCTAGAAATACTACTTGATGGTGTTCTTGAAATTGGAATATGCACTCCTAATAAGAAAGTTTATAAGTTCCTAACTGATTGCATTCTCAATTAAAAGTAGTTATAACTAGACTAAAAATTTTGATCACAACTATTTGATCAAACCAGCGAACAACACTGCAAAAGAGTGATATATTTTTGGAAGCTGGTAAAAATAAATAATAATAAGGATGAAAGTTTTCATTTTAGTTTTAATTAAATTAAGAATGCAGTCAATCGGAAACTTTTGTACATTTGTTAAGAATGCTGTTAACTGGGCATGAATTTTAGTGCCTATATATATAATATATATATATATGGGGTAAAATTTGATTTAATAGCATTAACTGAATAGTATTGTCATATCCCATGTACTCGTGAATAATCTACATATCAATCAGGTAAGGAGAGCTAAAAATAAAGCTAAGCACAAGTTGAAAGTAGAGTGATGACTCCAAAAGTCTTGCAGGATTAATGTAAATACCATGAGAGAAAAATAAGAAAAATCTCATACCACAAGGAGCTTGTGCAAGCCAAGAGGAGCCGTTATGATGTATGATACACCGGGATACTTTTTTGCAGCATCAGCAGCTAAGGAAGGAATATCCTGGGAAACATGCAATTAAATTAACAAGGCATAATTTTAATATTTTTCACAATAACTTGAACAAAATGGTGCAGCCATTAATCAAGCATGTAGATTAAGGTCAAGGGAACAAAGAAAAAATATAATAAGTTACCTAATGACAGTGCCGTCCAGGAAAGAGAAAAAATTGGCAAACCAAATCAACACAATACACATACTAAACTGAATAAATAGCATCAGAGCTAGAGAATTGTGCCCATCATCTTCTCAATACTACCTGGGGGAAAAACATCTAGACAACCAAATATGGGCTTTAAGAAGATGTAGCTATGAGTATCTCAAGTGTGCTTCAAGACCATTTGCAACTTTATAACAGCAGAGAAACAAAGTAGAAAACCAAGTGGTCACAAGTTACAACTTTTCAATTTCTGCACATTTCCTAAAACATAAAATGGTATGATTCACATCCTTTTCAGATCAAACAAGCGAGAAGTACAATTTCTACCTTATGACATAACTAATGATACTTTAATAAATTAAATGCCCTGTTCTTCAGAAAGACCACTGCAGAACATCTGCAGGCTGCCACCATCATGAGAAGAATATAACATAGCACAATATGGGCAATTGTTTTTCCATGAGTTTCTTGTAAAATAAACAGAAAACTAGAGTTTGTACATCTAAAGCAACATCGAAGAATGAACAACCAAAATGATCTGGGCCAAACCGAGTTAAAATTATCAAAATGATACAAACTAAAATTGGGCAGAGTAACATAACTTCTACCAACGCGGATATGATGATTAAATAATGAGATAGAAAATATTAACAAATCAGACTTGGCATGCAGAACACCTGAAACCTGATTCCAACATCAGCGCATGTGAACAAAATTATCAAATGAAAAATCTAAAATCGGGTAGAGTAATATAATTTATACCAATGCGGACATGATAGATTATATAAGGAGGATGAAAAATTTTAACAAATCAGACTAGATCCAAGAAACATATAAACTATTTTCATGAATATACTAACGCCTATATCTATTGCTATTATTAATAAACTTTTCTTTCTTGATAATTTTTATTCTTGTAATTTATTTAGAGTTGTGCAAAAATAAATATTATCAAAACTAAAGTAAAAATTCATAGAGAATTTAAAGTTTTATAAGAAAAACTTATGTATGAGAAATCTTAACATTAATATAAATTTTTTAATCATAACTTGAGAAAAAATAGTTATTATCTAATTATATCAAAAGTTGTTATCAAAATATTTTAAAAAATATTATTTATCTATTTATAATATTCACATTTATAGAGATTATTTACAGCCTAATAGCACCTATTAGGACCGAAAAAAACTTGAGAGAAAGATGAAAAGAAAAAAACAATTTCATATAAAAGACACACATACCTTCAATTAGATCTTAATCAAACCCCTTTGATCATCTTGGTTTTTGTCACCATTGAGATATCAAATTCATCACCTACGTCTATTAAGAAAAGAGTATATATGCAAAAATACAATTTTTTAACAGTATTAAGTAGATATTAAACATCAACTTTAAGCTAAAACAATTAAAAAAAAATACATTTCATCATAATTTCTTCTTGAACTTTTGCAGAAAACTCTTGCAAAAACAACATCATAAAACGGTAAACCTCTTGAGAAAATATTTATCTGTAACTAAAATAAAAGAATTACATAATAACACATCACAAATAAAATGAGAAAAGTATGAGACTCCTTCAAGCAATCCGTTTGACAGAATTCATCATCCACTAACCTATAAACTAATTTTACCATTTCACAATCATCTTTAGCGTATAGAATTTGCGAAGAATACTGTTTTGTAACATTGAAAACTTCAAATTTATACATACAATACAAAAAGAATATAAGATCGACTTGGTTAAGATGGTTATGCACGAGTACTCACGTACATTTGAGTTTAAAAAAGTTACTAGTAAGATAAGCTCAAAGCAGGTATAGTTCTCGTTGAGAAGCTTCTTGACTGATTCTGAGGGTAAGTATCTTGATTCTTTTATTAATATTGGCTCAATGCCAACTATTAAAACATTTGTAGCAACTACTTTCAATAATAAATTTGCAAAAAAAACCTACAATATTAGTTAATAAGGTTGCATTAAAAATTCAAAACAACTCGGTGATGAAGAATAAGGCATAAACAGATACCGTCAAAATATTTTGTTCTTCCCAGTCTTGACTTCCATTGGAAATTGCCTGTTAAAATAACTAATAAGAAAAGATTAACGAAAGAGGAGATGAAAAAATAAATCTTAGAGGAGAGAAAAGAGGAAGAGGAGGAGGAGAGAAGTTAGAAAACTTGAAATTTTCAGCAAAAGTACCCTCAACATGTATCAGTAAAGAAGGTCGAGAAAGAGAAAGAATGGGAGAAGAGCAAAGAGATTTGATAAAGTTAATCACGAATACGAAAATATGATAACCATCAAAGGTTAAAAAAAAAATAATTATTTATACACATAAAATAAGATAATTAACTAATAAAAACTAATATTTTCTTATTTATTAATATTCAATTTTAAAATTTTTATAGCATTTATTTTTAATAATTATTTCATTTTAATTTATTTTCACTCAATAATAATAATATTTTTATAATAAAATATATCATATAACATCATAATTTAAACTAACAATTTCATATCTGTAATACAAAAAAAAACAAAAAAACAAAATAATAAAAACTCCAATAAGGGGAAAGAAAAAAAAATACTCAAATACTGTGGGGTCTTGATCAAGAAAATATATGACAGAAATCAAAACAAAACAGCAATAACACGAAGGAAAATATATAGCAGCAGCGTTAAAAGCATAGCGGTCATCCGCTTCAGTTGACAAAATTCATGTACCTGGGATTGAACAACTTTCTCAATTTGAAGTTTTAGGGTTCATTAGTCCACCGCCTCTGAGTATCATATGCAGAAACGGGTTTGAGGATGAGCTCGGTCGGATTTTGTAAACCAGCTCTTTTAAAGTCTTTTTTAGCGTTAAAAAAAAAACTGTAAACAGCGTAAAAAAAAAATAAAAACTGTCTCGTACAATATATATGATATAAACTATTTATATTATTCTTATTATTTTATTTTATTAACTAACCTTAAAATTAATACATATAAAATAATTTTTAAATTCTTAAAAATTTTAAATATAAAAATAATATTAATGTATTAATATTTTATTAAAAATAAATACCATATTTTAATTTTTATAAAAATTTCCTATTTAAACATTTTAAATTTGAAAATAAAATTTAATTTTAATTTACCTACAAATTTTTTAAAAATGTTTTAAATATTACAATACTTATTAAATATCAATATTTATCTTAAAAATTTTATTATATAAATTAAAATATATTTATAATTCTATATACGATAAATTAACTAATATTTTCCTATTTAATAATACTTGTTCTCTGACAATATTATTCTATTTTTATAATAAAATATATTATTTTAGCTAATATTGTTATCTTATATACATAAAATAAAATAATAAACCTATAAAACAAATATTTTTACATTGATTTAAAATTTAAATTTGCATAACATTTTTAATTAATTCTTATTTATTTTCTGTTAATATTATTTTTCTTTTGTAATAAAATACATACTTTCGAATTACTATACAATCAACAAACACTCCTAAAAATAAATAGTAAAAAATTATAAAAATACGAATTAATAAATCA
The DNA here is from genome assembly GCF_054855325.1 of Carica papaya. NCBI lineage: Eukaryota > Viridiplantae > Streptophyta > Magnoliopsida > Brassicales > Caricaceae > Carica > Carica papaya. The sequence continues at coordinate 29,762,865 of NC_142309.1, forward strand.
CATAAATATAGAGTAATACATCCTAAAAATATGCAGTCATTATATATTTTCAAAGAAATTAACGAATTAGGAAAGAACATGAACAAAAAGATAAATATGTAACCCACTGCAAATTTCAACCATTAAAGAGGCAATATTGATTGATCATCAATCAGTAAAAAAACTATATGTAACATTTTTTTTCAAAAAAAAAAAAGAAAAACCTACCAACTAAGAAGAAATATGTAAAAGTTTGACCAATAATCTGTTTAGTTCAATAATCCTTGTAACTTTTTAGGAAGAAAAATTTTTAAAAATAAAAGAAAAGGTAAAGATGTTTTTGCTCACATTTGGTTTATCTTAAATCTTTATGGTGACAGGATGATTGGATCAGGCTGAATAGGGGAGGTGCAGAAGGGAAAGAACATATGATTAACATGCAACGAAGGACAACAGATGAAAATAAGAAATCAGGAAAGAAAAAAGGGAAAAAAAAATCCAAAATAATGTCAACTAGGACGAGAATTCTATTAGTTTGGTAAAATTAGTTTTGATGAAAAGTCTCCACTAGATTTCAGTGAAGATAAGGCTTAATAGTTTCAAGATGCGCTTAGCCTTATTAGACCAGCTTAAATTCATATCTCAGCATGTGTGAAGAGCAGAAAACATAATTTAATATATGAGGCAAACACCTCAATTACCACAACTGTTGCAACGGGGTTACCTGAATTACTAGTTGAATGGTCTTGCGTAATTGCCATGGCAGCTGCAACAAAGCTTGAGAAAAAGGAAACCAGAACAAAATCCAGGACATGTTTAGTGGAAATGTGCATCAATCTGACCAAAGAAATTTTCTAGACATGTAATTGCTTTAACATATATATTTCAGACACGAATACCTCATAAGCAATAGATCAATGCAGAATAAAGTTCAGATATCATAAATTATGCTATGTAGTGTTGATCTGGTAAATCAATAGCAAACATCTAGAACCCATAAAAAAAGAAGAAATGTTTAGTTCCTTCCTGGTAAAACAGGTCCTTAGAATCAAAAGTTAAGGACACATCATAGGTTTACCAACATGGTTTCTACTTCCATAATTGCAAGTATCTTAGGAACCTGAAACTACATGTTTAATCTTTTGATAAGAGATAATGCGAGGAGAGGAACTCAAATTTAGGTTTATGCCCGAACTGACTAGCCTGCTAGTGCTTTCGTTATTAGTTCGTTATGGGTGAGGCTTCCAACATTCTGCGGGATTTATTGTAAGTTGTTCAGTAAGGATGCAACTTCACTGAAGAATATATGGTTATTTGGAACATTTTATAGTGAAAAATTACTCTGTTACCATGCATGTCATTCAAGCTGCTTACATTTTGTGCTGCTTCAAGCATATGCCCTTTATCATTCATATGACAGGTCACAGGAATCCTGAAACGTAACTTTAACATCAGCACATGTGAACAAAATTATCAAAATGATAAAAACTAAAACTGGGCAGAGTAATATAACTTCCACCAACGCGGATACAATGATTACATAATATTAACAAATCAGACTTGACATGAAGAACGCCTGAAACCTGATTCCAACATCAGCGCATGTGAATAAAATTATAAAGGGCATATGCTTTAATTAAAAATTCACCAAGCGTGAAGAGTAAAAAACGTAATTTAAAAAATTAAAAATTATAATTAATTATTATTTAAGAATATTATTTTAATTTTAGTAACTTGAGATTTTTATTCTTATTAGGATTTCTAACATTATTAGTGTTAATTTCTCATTTTTATTAAGATTAATATTTTTAATTTTATTAATTTATTATTTTTTAATCTATCTCTAGTTAGAAAAAGATATTTAAAGAAAATAATACAATCGAACACTTAAGTGTGATTCTTAAAACGTCTTAAATATGATGTTTAAAAAACTCTAGGTGCGATGTCTCATTTTATTTCTAAATCCCTGATTAAACAAATCAACATTATTTGTCCTACATAACAAAAATATCAGATGAGGTTGAAATTACTTTTTTGATGTCATCTGAGGCATAATGGCTTGAAACAGCGACGGGGCAAATGCACGGGGGCACAATGCATTATGTACGCGCTCACTGGTGAGTGTGCTGGTGGGCTTGCGTAGAGCACCCAGGTCCATCACTGCTGCACCCAAACAAAGTGCTGATTTTCTGCATGACGTGTGTATATCCCAGCAAATTTATTCCCCTGGGCTCCCTCCTTCCACACCCCAGGTACCTGAAAAATTGTTTCCTGGCAATTTAATTGCCCTTTTCTTTGTTCGGTTTTTTTTTTTTTTTTTCTTTTCTTAATTTTTTTTTGTGGTTTTAATTTTCAGAAGCCTCGAGTAAAAAAAATAACAGAATGAAGAAAAATCTTACCAGCATAGCAGAGATAAAACCCTCTTCTGTCCCCCTCCGCCCCTATAACAAATACAAGAAAAAAGAAGAAGAAAACCAACGCAAATTCGAAAATTTCAAAAATGCTAAAAGAATATAATTGAATGTGACAGCAAGAAATGGGTCACAATAAATGAAGTAAGTTTCTCTTTGATTACAAAAACAAAAAAAATCCTCTCAGTAAATAGCTAACATTAATTAGATCAGCAACTGAATTCCAAGCAGTTACTAATAATGGTCGTTCGTTTTCTCTGTTTCACTATAGTCGAAGAAATGTATCTAACATAAATCTATACAGTCATTACCTAATGTACCACAACAACTAAATAAAAAAAAATCATCTAAGAACCTTCCATTTGCATCTTTGACTAAACTCATTGAACAAAGTCATGCAAATCAACAAATGGATTAACTAAGTTCTCAACATTTCCAGTGAAGAGATTACCTTCTACAGGTGCTGCATGTTAACTTGTGTAAAACCACATAGCCTACCACATTAGATCAGCCATTATGCCAACTTCAACAGAAGAAGTGACAAGCCTGCCGGTGCGCAAAAAACTAAACAGCACTCTTGAGCTATCAGGATTCAAACTAACAATTTCATCTCAATAATACAAAAAGAAAAAACAAAATGATGAGAACTCCGACAAAGAAAAAAAAAAAAAAAAATTCACATACAGTGGTCTTGATCTAAAAAACATATGACAGGAATCAAAACAAAACAACAACCATACAAAAGAGAATAGATAGCAGCATTAACAGCATAGCAGGCTTCCGCTTCGATTGACAAAATTTACGTACCTAGAATTAGGCGACGAAGGCAACAGCCTCTGTCGAGAAAATTCTCGCTTTCTCAATATAAGATTTTATGATTCATGAGTACGTAGCTTCTGTTATATAATAAGGATAAGAGATGGGGGGTCGGCTGCATTTTCCGAGCTTCACTCTTTTAAACAATCCCCTTTATAGTAAAAAAGAAGAAGTTATAAATAGGATTAAAAAAAGCCATCAAATATATATAATATAATTATATTACTGTTATTTTTTTTATTAACAAATAAAACTGAAAATTAATATATAATATTTTCTAAAATAATTTTTAAATTCTCATAAATTTTAAATAAAAAATTTCAAGATGTGTTTTAGTCATATTAGACCAGCTTTAATAACAAAAAATATAATTTAATATATGAACCAAACACCTCAATTGCCACGCCGTTGCAATGAAGTTACCTGAATTACTAGTTAATGGTCTCGAATAATTGCCATGACAGCTGCAACAAAGCTTAAGAAAAAGGAAAACATAACAAAATCCAGGACATGTTTATTAGAAATGTGCATCGATCTGACCAAAAAAATTTTCTAGACATGCGAATAGAATTTGTGATGAATAATAGTGGCAAGATTACACATTTTAGCATTGACAGCTGCCTTTTCTATTGGTACCATGATTTACTAGCAAAAGAAGCAAACTCCAACCCCTATTTTTCTTTTATGCTTATCTATTTTTGTTCTTGGAGTTTCCTGCATTCCCGTACTTGAAAATCTGCATGCAAAAGCAAAATAGTTCTTAATTGATCAAATCACTAAAAAAATCTCAGAGGCTTGTGGCCATCAGGTGGACCAAGAGCCTTGGTTTCCCCAATAGCAACAGATAAATATAGCATATACAGTGTCTCCCAAGATGCATTTGCTCATAATATTTTACTCTCTCTTTAACTCACATCCTTCATTGCCAGGCGGCTGCTACTTGCGACAATTCCTGCACTAATAGTGTCACTAATCATTCTAGTTATTGGCCCACTAGTGAAGTTGAGCACAGTTATAAATGCAGCAACGCCAACAGCTTGTGTATCACACATCTGCGGCCTCGTCATGGCATATGGGCCAATTCCAAATATCCTCTGCACTGTGATCTTCCCTACAAGGGTGTGGCATTTGCATTCCTATCTGTGCCACGATTTTTTGGGTCGGCAACATTATTGTGACATACGCTCTGCCTGCAATGATCAATTCAAAACGCTTAGCAAGCGTCTTCAGCATATATTCGATTGTGTGCTTCATCTCTTGGATCTTTGTGTTCCTGAAAGTCCCAGAAACCAAAGGCATGCCTCTCGAAGTCATTACAGAGTTCTTTGCTGTTGGCACTAGACAAGCTGCAGCTGTCAAGAATGAGTGGTTGAAACAGTTTGTGGGCCGTTTTTCTTTTATTTTCTTTGTACTTTACCGCAGGTATCGATGAGTGCTAAAGGTGTCATACAAGAATACCTTTGCATAGAGCATTGTTGAATAGGAATGGGTGCTAAAGGTGTCATACAAGAAAGGGTCATTGAATTTTTCTCCATGCAAAAAACAACAACAAATAATTTTTTCTGAGTAACGTGTCATAAGTAGTTATCATTATTAATGGGACAAAATTTGAGTAAATATAACTCCAATAAACTTTCGCTCCTAAATAAGAAAGCTGACACACATAAAGAAATTACTTTAATATATATATATTTCAGACCTTAATAACTTAAAAGCAATAGAATAACCCAGAATAAAGTTCGGATAGCGTAAATTCTGTTATATGGTGTTGATCTGGTAAATCAATTTCATATTTTCATATGAGCAAACATCCAGAACCCACCTCCAAAATTGTCAAAAAAAAAAAAACAAAGAAAGGTTCAAATCCGTCCTGGTAAAACAAGGCCTTAGAATCGAAAGTCAAGGGCGCATCATAGGTTTACCAGTATGGTTTCTACTTCCATAATTGCAAGTATCTTTAGCACCTGAAACTACAGGATTAATATTTTGATAAGAGATAATGCAAGTAGAGAAACTCAATTTTAGGTTTATGCCCAAACTGACTAGCCCGCTGGTGCTTTCACCATTAGTTCATTATGGGTTAGGCTTCCGACCTTCTACAGGATTTACTGTAAGTTATTCAGTACGATGCAACTTCAGTGAAGAATGTATATGGTTATTTAGGGCATTTTATAGTGAAAAATTACTCTCTGTTACCATGCATGCCATTCAAGCCGCTTCAAGCTTCCTCTCTACTGCCTCATGCTCAGCCTGAATACGAAATGGAACACCATGCTCCTGATACATATTGTTTTGTGCCAGAGGTCTAATCAATGTCAGCTGCAGTGGTTGCAAAAAAATGATTGGCTGGAATCCATCTGGTTGTATTGGGGTCTACATCAGGAGGTATGGAATCCGCGTCCTTAAGGAACACAGTTGGTCCCTTCCACTGGTATGCTCTAGATCTCCTTTTCTGATGGAAAGCTTGCTGCTGTTGAGTAAGAGTAACTGGAGCTATGCGATACACTTCTCCACACATCTCTACGGTTGAATTTCTCTTACCGACCTTGACCAATGGATTATTAAACGGGAACTCATCTTTGAGAGGATTTTAGCTGTGAGAAAAAGCACCATTTGAAAGGATAAATCAGAATTTATATAACAGGTCATGGGACCAAATTATGACAAAATGGCTAGCAAGCGGAAAACCTGAAACGTGATTGTAACATCAGCACATGTGAACGAAATTATCAAAATAATAAAATTTAAAATTGGGCAGAGTAATATCAACTACCAATGCCGATATGATAATTACCTAATGAGATGAAAAATATTAACAAATCAGACGTGACATGCAGAACACCTGAAACCTGATTCCAGCATCAGATCATGCGAACAAAATTATCAAATGAAAAAGCTAAAATCGAGTAGAGTAATATAAAGGACAAATGCTTAACACGCAATGAAGGACAACAGACAAAAATAAAACATCAAAAAAGGAAAAAAAATTCCAATAATCTAAACTACGACAAGAATTCTACTAGTTTGGTAAAATTAGTTTTGATGAACGGCCGCCCAACCGCCCCGAGATCTATTTATCAACAAAAGATCCCTAGTCATGCACAAAATTTGCAGGATATTCACTGGATCAGTCCGCTTATTAAGAGCCAACGTGGTTGCCATGAACTCCACTGGAATTGGACCACGCTAAATGACTTATTTCCCAAGACGAAAATCCACCAAAATGGAAGTTCAAGCCATAAACTTCCGTTCCAACACTACACAAATTGCAGATACAAATACGGGACGACAACCCTATAAAATAAAACTCGGTAAGAGTAAAAACTCCATTCCTGATGATGTACACGGAGTAAAATCACACTCAGAAGCCACGCAGCCGCACTCGTCGCCTGCATAACCAGCAACGGGAAGAAACCTCATTTGTTCCTTTCAATAACACGTCTCTAGTAAACAACAACAAAGCAGGACCGATTGCCTCTTTTACTATTTTCCAAGAAAGATAAGTTCCACTATTAAATTAAATAAAGTAGGGTCCAAAAACCTTCAATCTGTAGCTCTACACTTAGGAAGGCTTCACCCTCGCTCCAATTTGCTGCACCAAGGAAAAGGTGGCAAAATTAGCATACCCTGTTATCTGTAGCTTTTTAACCGTCTGGCATGTTCTAAACGTTAATTTTGTATAACTACAAATGTTTCTTAAACAAAGTAGCAGCGAGAGAAATATTTTCAAGACAATCCAGGGTAACATAATACTCACATTCCGCGTAGCACACGTTGTTCGTGTAGATAGCCACTGGAACAAACTCCGTTCTTTCCGCTTAAACAAGTTTCCCGCTACGTACCTACAGCAAAGAAAAGTCAGCAACATAATATTGACGCGGTTACGCCAGGCTCCGTAGTTGCCTTGCATGTTAAACGTACCAATCTCTTTTAACCACAGATATTGCTTTAAAAAAAAAAAAAAAAAAGTAAACAGAGAAAAGATCCCACAAGATCTGAAGTTTGGTAAGACTACTACACTTTGGGTCCGATAGACTTCGAAGGTTTAGCTCTCTCAAATAGTTTTCTCGGTCAATTTTTTGAAGACCTACATTAGAACAATGATTAGAACCAAGACAAATTCAGCATACATGCATGCTTTTTTTGAGCTCCAACTGGCCGAGCAACGGGATGAATTTTACTTTTTCCCAGGAAATTTAAAAACCCGTTGCCTAGGAGTCAAAGTACATTTATTTTGAAACAATAAACCAAAGCACTCTCATTTGCGAGAAAAAGAATTCGCCCACTTTTACTGAAGTTCATCAAATTGGCTTCCAAATCAAGATCGAAGGCCTTTCTCAAATAAAATGAATATCTCTTTTAACCGAGCAATCATGTCTTACGCCCGTAGCAATAAAATGATTGAGAAAGCACACTGCCAGTTACGTAGAGAAAGGCTGCCAACTCTCCAAGAGAAAGGGTGTTATCAGAGTTACTTTTCCTTTAAACCAACGTATTCTCAAAAACACTTACTTTGAATCAAGAGTTCAAACCACAACTTTTAGAGTTCCGAAAACCCAGGGCATCAAAAAAGTTTTGCTTTGCTGCAGCAAATCCAAAGTCATTTTCTTTTGCACCAAGGCACACTTATCTTTTAAATAATCGATAGAACACGCCTTCAGTTTCTAAAAAAATTACTTGACCTCCACTTACTTTTCCAACTGCTACAATTTCCCTGTGGGGACACCTGCAGATTTATTTCGAAAGCAAAAGATCAAGAGAAACTTTAATTAAACCAACATAGCAAAGAATAGTTACTTCCAACTAAAAGATCAAGGGACATTTTGCTAGAGAAAGAATTATCCAAGGGACATTTTGCAAAATCTCACATTGCCCCAAAAAATTGAGGAACATTTGCTCAGGGGACCAACAAAAAAAATCGTTTTCAAAAAATAAATGGACAGGCTAGCTTTCGAAAAGATTAATCGAGGCCTTTTACTTTCTGAATACGGGACTCCGAATGATATATTTTCGCAGCAACAGACCATGGGTTTCAAAACCTTCAAAACACATCTCGTATGCCTTACGTAAACTAAATATTGAAAGCAAGTTACCGTGTCAGAAGTGGTGCTGTCACAATATCCTCGAATCTTTGTCAATGCAAGTTTTTCTAAAACTTGGAACTGCGAGAGGGACCCAAGCAGATTTACATTGCCCCAAGAAATCAAAATTCATTTTCTTGTGCATCAAGTCACACATTTATCCATAAATAATGCATAAAAACAGCTTTTAGGTTTTAAAGTATAAATTGAGTCTCCTTTACTTCCCAAACCAGGAAACTTCCAAAACAGGAAACTATTCTTTTGTATATATATTTTTTTAAAAAAACTATTCTTTAACAAAAGCCAAAAAGCTTTAAAACCACGTGCCGAAAAAATATTTACTTGCAATCAAAAGATCCAAACATATTGCTTTCTATGTTCCAACCAACCAAGAGAACAGAGCAATTTTACTCTTCCCCAAAAAACAGAGAAACTTCTGCTTGAATACCGAGGGGCACACTTATTTTAAAAGAATCAGTAAATACAGTGTCGGTTTCAAAATATCGAATCGGGGCACCTCTACAGAGGAAAGACGCTGCAACTAGATTATCGATGTGGCTTCAAAATAAAGAACGGCAACCTCTTCCACGTATAATGAAGATTCCCATAACCTAGCACGAAACTTTTTCTGTCCGCGCTAAAAATAGATTGGGAGAGCATATTGCCACCACTAAGTGAAACGTCGCCTAACTCTCCAAAAGAAAGTGCGTGATCAAAGAAACTCTCACTTTCAAACCGACGCACCCAAACTTTGGCTTGAGATTTTAAGCCACATCTTTTTGAGGCTGTACATCTTGAGGGTTGCAAGCAGTTTCATTTTGCCACAAAAAATCAAGATTCACGTTCTCATGCACCGAGGCACATAAGTTTGTTTTGAAATATCGACAAAAACTTCCACTTTCAAAATGAAATATTGCCTTTCCTAGGACTAAAGGGTAGTTAATATGGAATTGAACCTCTTACATTTTGGACCCAGAATCTCAAATAAAACATTCATTGTGAATGCAAGGGCTGCACAAATAATGTTTTCTACTCAAAGAGACCCGGCCAATTTTGATCCTTCACCAACTATATTTCATAAATGAAGCTTCAAAACACACAGCAACAACCTTTAACGTTCAAAATGAAATATTGCCTGTCCTAGATTTTTGTGGCCTGAAAGGAAGTTAATATGGAATTGAAGCTCTTACATTTTGGACCGAGAATCTCAAATAGAGCATTCATTGCGAATGCACGGGCTGCAGAAATAATGTTTTCTACTCAAGAGACCCGGCCAATAATGATCCTTCACCAACTATATTTCATAAATGAAGCTTCAAAACACATATCAGCAACCTTTAACATTCAAAATGAAATTTTGGCTTTCCTGGTATTTTGGGACTGAAAAGGTAGTTAATATGGAATTGAAGCTCTTACATTTTGGACCGAGAATCTCAAATAAAACATTCATTGTGAATGCAGGGGCTGCACAAATACTGTTTTCTACTCAAGAGACCCGGCCAACAGTGATCCTTCACCGGCTATATTTCATGTATGAAGCTTCAAAACACATATCAACACCCTTTAACTTTCAAAATGAAATATTGGCTTCCCTAGTATTTTGGGACTGAAATGTAGTTAATATGGAATTGAAGCTCTTACATTTTGGACCGAGAATCTCAGATAAAACATTCATCGTGCATGCAAGGGCTGCAGAAATAATGTTTTCTACTCAAGAGACCCGGCCCACAATGATCCTTCACCAACTATATTTCATGAATGAAGCTTCAAAACACATACCAACAACATTTCTCCAATAAACTACATCTGAAAGTTCCAAAAACCGAGCATACATATCTTTTGTAAATGGTTATCAAATACTAGAAAATCCAATTGCAACGTCTAAGAGAGAAAGGGTGCCCATCACGATAGCTTTCACTGCAGAAGCGACACACATAAAACATATTTACTAGGAATCAAAATGCTCAAGACACATTTTCTCACAGTTGGTGCTACCCGGGGGGGGGGGGACCAGGCCAAATTTTTCGTTTTCTCACGAATGGGACATTTTCTTGTTCATAAAGCTCTTTTTTTTTTTAAAAGATTTACAAAACATGCTTTCAGTTTCTGAGCAATAATTCAGGACCGGAACACCATAAAAAATTATTTTCTACCAAAGGAAGCAAGAACCTTAAAACAATGCCCAAAAATATTTACTTGCTGCTAGCAGATCCAAGCACATTCTTTTTAAGTTCCAACTACCCGAAGGACATGGGGAATTCAACTTTCTCCGAAGAAATCGTAAAATTTTCCCTTAAACACGGACGCAAATTTATTTTGAAACAATAAATCAATTTACTCTCACTTTCAATAAAATAAAGTAGGGCACTTTTACCGGGACACAAAATCAATCTAATGTGGCTTCGAAATAAAGAACGACGACCTTTCTCGCATCAGATAAAAATCCCCAGAACACAGCATCCTCGTTTCGTCCCTGCTAAATGCAGATTGGGTAAGTACGAGGCAAGCATCTCATGCATCCTAGAAACCTTTCTCTTGACTACAACAAATGTCAAAAATAATGACCTCCAGCTTTAAGAGAAGACTAAAAGAAGTGGGGCCCGGGGGGCAAGGAAGCTGAGGACTTCCATTCTGAGATATTAAAGACGATTAAAAGGGAGCGGAGCGGAAGAGAATTACCTGAAAACCAACATAAGAACTTGTTGGTAAAGCAAACGCGCAGCATCAATTTCTAAAAAGTTGCCATATTTCCCGATCTGGCCTGCCGCCTCTGACAAATTATTGCTCAAATACAACCATAAAGCGTGAGAGAAATATTATTTGAATCTAGCAGACTTGTAGAAATTTTTGTAATGCGCAGCAGTACCCCTTTGGTACCAACATTAAAAAAATTCGTAACTTTTACTTCCAAAGAGAAATATTTGAATCCAGCACCAAGTGATACGAGTGTAAATAGAGATGTCGCGTACCTCTCGAACCAGCAATCCACACCCTTACCGAGCGAGCGTTATAATATTGTCAGAATATGGTCCCTGTAAATCAAAAAACAAGAAAAGGGATCAAGACATACTGATACAACTCCCGCGAACATCAAACAAAAAATAAACTGGTAACAAAAGTCGAAAGGAACAACACTATTAGTTTCCAACGTGGGAACTATGTTTCTTTATGCACTTTGGATGGAATGACTTTGCAGGGACTATGGACCAGACGGAATCAAGATTTTGGGAACACGGTTCCCACATAATAGACACCCTTGTACGAGGCAAGCATCTCATGCATCCTTTAAACCTTTCTCTCAACCACAACAAAACTGCTGGACAGGCCAAAAATAATGACCTTCAGCTTTAAGATGAGACTCAAAGATGCGGGGGACAAGGAAGCTGAGGACTTCCATTCCGAGATCTTAAAGACAGCCCCTCTCACGGTGGAAGAGCAGATAATGACCATTTATACCGGAACGAATGGTTATCTTGATTCATTAGAAATTGGACAGGTAAGGAAATTTCTCGTTGAGTTACGTACTTACTTAAAAACAAATAAACCTCAGTTCCAAGAAATCATATCCTCTACCAAGACATTCACTGAGGAAGCAGAAACCATTTTGAAAGAAGCTATTCAGGAACAAATGGAACGTTTTCTACTTCAAGAATAATTCTAAATAAAAAAAAAATAAATAAATAAAAGAAACGAAATTGATCATTCTTTAATTTAATTTAAATTCATTTCATTTTTTACTTGAATTTAATATTTAATATAATAATTAATAATTATTCATAATATAAGTTTCTAAGTATAGAAAATAAGTATATACTATATATAACATAAGCAAATATAACATAAGAATAAAAGGGAGTGAAACAAAAGAGAATTACCTGAAAACCAACATAAGAACGTGTTGGCAACTAAAAGGCGCAGCATCAATTTCTAAAAACTTGCCATATTTTCAGATCTGGCCTGGCTGCCTCTAACAAATGATTGCTCAAATACAAGCAAAAAGCGCCGAGAGGAACAAAGCACGTCACATTATTTTAATCCAGCGGACTTGTAAAAATTTTGTAAGTGCGCAGTGCCCCCTCGGTACCAATATTAATACACATACGTAACTTTTTAATACAGAAGAAAAACATTTGAATCCAGCACCAAGTGATACGAGTGTAAATAGATATTGCAAACCTCTTGAACCAGCAATCCATACCCTTACCGAGCGACGATTACAATATTTTCAGAATATGGTCCCGGTAAATCAAAGAACAAGAAAAGGGATCAAGACATATTGATACAACTCCCATGAAAGTCGCGCAATAAATTAACAATAACTGGTAATAAACATAAAATACCGAGCACTGTTATCAGTTTCCAGCGTGGGAACTAGGTTTCTTTATGCACTTTGGATGGAACCGGACAGAATCAAGATTATGGGAACACGGTTCCCACATGGTACACACCCCCTCCTTGTACGAGGCAAGCATCTCAAGCATATCCTGGAAACCTTTCTCTTGACTGCAACAGAACTGTTGGACGGGCCAAAAATAATGACCTTCAGGTTTAAGAGGAGACTAAGAGATAGGAAGCTGGGGACTTCCATTCTGAGATCTTAAAGAAGATTGAAAGGGAGCGAAACAAAAGAGAATTACCTGAAAACCAGCATAAGATCTTGTTGGTTAAAGATGATTAAACGCGCAGCACCAATTTCTAAAAACTTGCCATATTTCCAGATCTGGCTTGCTGCCTCTGACAAATTATTGCTCAAATACAACCAAAAAGCGTGAGAGAAACAAGAACGATACATTATTTGAATCTAGCAGACTCGTAAAAATTTTGTAAATGCGCACAGGCACCGATATTAATACACGTACGTAAGTTTCTTTTTTCGAAAGAAAATATTTGAATCCAGCACCAAGATGTATTGAGTGTGATTTTTTATTTTAAATTTTGAATTTAACTATTATCAAAAACATTTTTCTTCTTTGCTCGTCTAACTACAAAAATATTTTTCAAATACAAACTTTTTTTTTTTATAAATGCCGAAACCAAATTAATAATTAATAATTCGTTTTATTTTTTTATCTCAACTAATAAAAGCAAATCACCAAAACCAGTTGGAAATTACTCAACAGCTCGTGCAACATTTGGATCCATTGCTTTATAAGAGCCCAACAGAGCAATCCTGAGACAATTATACAGCAGGATGAGGGTAATTTAGCATTTTCGGCCGGATCAGGAGACGGCAGAGGCGGAAGGAGGAAAGAGAGTCTCAGCGCTTTTATAGAGGAGCTGAGGTGCGTCTCCGTGACGCAACCTTTAAATCGCCACAAGAGAGAAGACTCAGAAGTAGAAGAGCCCCTTTTTCTGCACTCTTCCGTTCAGAGAGAATGAAGACCGCCTCAATCTCTAGAAGATCGGAGCGGGACCAGATCCGATGGGCAATCAAAAAGAAAACCTTACCGGATCAGGATACGGCAGAGGCGGAAGGAGGAAAGAGAGTCTCAGCGCTTTTATAGAGGAGCTGAGCTGCGTCTCCGTGACGCAACCTCTAAATCGCCGCAAGAGAGAGGACTCGGAAGTAGAAGAGCCCCATTTTCTGCACTCTTCCCTTCAGAGAGAACGAAGACCGCCTCCAATCTCTAGAAGATCGGAGCGGGACCAGATCTAATGGGCAATCGAAAGAAAACCTTACCGGATCAGGAGACAGAAGAGGCGGAAGGAGGAAAGAGAGTCTCAGCGCTTTTATAGAGGAGCTGAGCTGCCTCTCCGCGACGCAACCTCTAAATCGCCGCGAAAGAGAAGACTCAGAAGTAGAAGAGCCCTATTTTCTGCACTCTTCTGTTCAGAGAGAATGAAGACCGCCTCCAATCTCTAGAAGATCGGAGCGGGACCAGATCTAATGGGCAATCGAAAACAAAACCTTACCGGATCAGGAGACGGCAGAGGCGGAAGGAGGGAAGAGAGTCTCAGCGCTTTTATAGAGGAGCTGAGCTGCGTCTCCGTGACGCAACCTCTAAATCGCCACAAGAGAGAAGACTCGGAAGCAGAAGAGCCCTATTTTATGCACTCTTCCGTTCAGAGAGAATGAAGACCGCCTCCAATCTCTAGAAGATCGGAGCGGGACCAGATCTAATGGGCAATCAGAAGAAAACCTTACCGGATCAGGAGACAGCAGATGCGTAAGGAGGAAAGAGAGTCTCAGCCCTTTTATAGAGGAGCTGAGGTGCGTCTCCGTGACGCAACCTCTGTGCTTTATAAACACGCGGAACCTCAGGGGCAGAAAAAAGGAAACCCAGAGACCGAAGATGAGGAGCGGCAGAGAGAGAAAATTAAAAAGATAAATATTTTTTTTACTGCCTTACTGAGTTTTCCATTAAAAATAATTTTATAAATAATTGTGAAAATATGTTATTATTTATACAATAATAATAACATTTATTCTTAATAAAAATTCATGTAACTTTTGTAATTTTTTATTTTAAATTTATAAAAAAATAAATTTTCAATTTAACTATTATCAAAAACATTTTATATTTTACTCACCCAACTACAAAAATATTTTTTTTAAATACAAATATTATAATAAAAAACCACAACAAAACAAACACCCTTAATTACAATACAATTTTTAATAATTCTTTTTTCTAAAAAATTTATTAAATAATACGCGTATTATTAAAAAAAATTTATATGTTCTATTAAAATTCTTTAAACTGTTATCTAATTTTAAATTATTTATTCTCTTAATCCTTAGAAATAATACTTACAGATTTTTTGCACCACCAAATTTCCTTTCAATTTCTATTCCTTCTCTGGCAAATCCACACAGACAAGTTGTCTGCTCCACCATGCATCTGTACAGTTTCACCGGTTAGGGTTCTGCCAAGAACCTCAGCAAAAAGGACAGTTCCAGTCTCCAACAACAGGCCTTCCCACAAACCACGAACTCCTCCTCTGCATCATTTTTCAAATCAATTTCCTCTCACTTGCAAGAAAATAAATTAAGGCAATTTTACCGACGAACAAAATCAAATCTACTTTCCTGATGTGGCTTCAAAATAAAGAACGACAACCTTTCTCACAAAAGATAAATATTGCATACCTCTCCAGCAAGCAAACTATATGCTAATTGAACGAAAATTATAATACTTCCAGGATGAGAAAAATGATCAAGTTTTATCGACAGAAGTCCCATGAATGTCACTCAGCAAATTAACTAATATCGAAACGATAATACAATAAGAGAATCTGATCTGCTTGCAACAATATTGATCATCCCATTAAACATAATTAAAACAAATAATTGCTCTAATTACACAGAACTGTTAAACGCAAACTTTCAAAAACCAGTTCAAAACCCATAAAGAATGAGGAAACTAATTATCACATTACTAACCTTGCAACCTAAAACTGTAGAGAGTGAGAAAATGGAGAAATTATTTACAAATGGACATGATCAATGCAAAACATAAAACTAATTAGCATGGCCAGAGTAGCGTCGCTCAATGCCGTGTTACTCAAAAAATATTGGCTGCTTCTGTTTCTTGATCTCGTTTTAGCCTATCCTAGCACACTACTAATGGGAAATAGAGGGCATCACAAATTCTATCCCTTGAGAATCAGAAACTTCTGTTGCTTAATGAGCCATATGGGTATCAGACACATTCTGATCTCTCGAGCTCTTAAAAGATAAAATAAGCCATAGTCCAACGTGCGAGTAGGACAAGGTCTATCTCATAAAATCACAGGTCTGATTACCTAGAAATACTACTTGATGGTGTTCTTGAAATTGGAATATGCACTCCTAATAAGAAAGTTTATAAGTTCCTAACTGATTGCATTCTCAATTAAAAGTAGTTATAACTAGACTAAAAATTTTGATCACAACTATTTGATCAAACCAGCGAACAACACTGCAAAAGAGTGATATATTTTTGGAAGCTGGTAAAAATAAATAATAATAAGGATGAAAGTTTTCATTTTAGTTTTAATTAAATTAAGAATGCAGTCAATCGGAAACTTTTGTACATTTGTTAAGAATGCTGTTAACTGGGCATGAATTTTAGTGCCTATATATATAATATATATATATATGGGGTAAAATTTGATTTAATAGCATTAACTGAATAGTATTGTCATATCCCATGTACTCGTGAATAATCTACATATCAATCAGGTAAGGAGAGCTAAAAATAAAGCTAAGCACAAGTTGAAAGTAGAGTGATGACTCCAAAAGTCTTGCAGGATTAATGTAAATACCATGAGAGAAAAATAAGAAAAATCTCATACCACAAGGAGCTTGTGCAAGCCAAGAGGAGCCGTTATGATGTATGATACACCGGGATACTTTTTTGCAGCATCAGCAGCTAAGGAAGGAATATCCTGGGAAACATGCAATTAAATTAACAAGGCATAATTTTAATATTTTTCACAATAACTTGAACAAAATGGTGCAGCCATTAATCAAGCATGTAGATTAAGGTCAAGGGAACAAAGAAAAAATATAATAAGTTACCTAATGACAGTGCCGTCCAGGAAAGAGAAAAAATTGGCAAACCAAATCAACACAATACACATACTAAACTGAATAAATAGCATCAGAGCTAGAGAATTGTGCCCATCATCTTCTCAATACTACCTGGGGGAAAAACATCTAGACAACCAAATATGGGCTTTAAGAAGATGTAGCTATGAGTATCTCAAGTGTGCTTCAAGACCATTTGCAACTTTATAACAGCAGAGAAACAAAGTAGAAAACCAAGTGGTCACAAGTTACAACTTTTCAATTTCTGCACATTTCCTAAAACATAAAATGGTATGATTCACATCCTTTTCAGATCAAACAAGCGAGAAGTACAATTTCTACCTTATGACATAACTAATGATACTTTAATAAATTAAATGCCCTGTTCTTCAGAAAGACCACTGCAGAACATCTGCAGGCTGCCACCATCATGAGAAGAATATAACATAGCACAATATGGGCAATTGTTTTTCCATGAGTTTCTTGTAAAATAAACAGAAAACTAGAGTTTGTACATCTAAAGCAACATCGAAGAATGAACAACCAAAATGATCTGGGCCAAACCGAGTTAAAATTATCAAAATGATACAAACTAAAATTGGGCAGAGTAACATAACTTCTACCAACGCGGATATGATGATTAAATAATGAGATAGAAAATATTAACAAATCAGACTTGGCATGCAGAACACCTGAAACCTGATTCCAACATCAGCGCATGTGAACAAAATTATCAAATGAAAAATCTAAAATCGGGTAGAGTAATATAATTTATACCAATGCGGACATGATAGATTATATAAGGAGGATGAAAAATTTTAACAAATCAGACTAGATCCAAGAAACATATAAACTATTTTCATGAATATACTAACGCCTATATCTATTGCTATTATTAATAAACTTTTCTTTCTTGATAATTTTTATTCTTGTAATTTATTTAGAGTTGTGCAAAAATAAATATTATCAAAACTAAAGTAAAAATTCATAGAGAATTTAAAGTTTTATAAGAAAAACTTATGTATGAGAAATCTTAACATTAATATAAATTTTTTAATCATAACTTGAGAAAAAATAGTTATTATCTAATTATATCAAAAGTTGTTATCAAAATATTTTAAAAAATATTATTTATCTATTTATAATATTCACATTTATAGAGATTATTTACAGCCTAATAGCACCTATTAGGACCGAAAAAAACTTGAGAGAAAGATGAAAAGAAAAAAACAATTTCATATAAAAGACACACATACCTTCAATTAGATCTTAATCAAACCCCTTTGATCATCTTGGTTTTTGTCACCATTGAGATATCAAATTCATCACCTACGTCTATTAAGAAAAGAGTATATATGCAAAAATACAATTTTTTAACAGTATTAAGTAGATATTAAACATCAACTTTAAGCTAAAACAATTAAAAAAAAATACATTTCATCATAATTTCTTCTTGAACTTTTGCAGAAAACTCTTGCAAAAACAACATCATAAAACGGTAAACCTCTTGAGAAAATATTTATCTGTAACTAAAATAAAAGAATTACATAATAACACATCACAAATAAAATGAGAAAAGTATGAGACTCCTTCAAGCAATCCGTTTGACAGAATTCATCATCCACTAACCTATAAACTAATTTTACCATTTCACAATCATCTTTAGCGTATAGAATTTGCGAAGAATACTGTTTTGTAACATTGAAAACTTCAAATTTATACATACAATACAAAAAGAATATAAGATCGACTTGGTTAAGATGGTTATGCACGAGTACTCACGTACATTTGAGTTTAAAAAAGTTACTAGTAAGATAAGCTCAAAGCAGGTATAGTTCTCGTTGAGAAGCTTCTTGACTGATTCTGAGGGTAAGTATCTTGATTCTTTTATTAATATTGGCTCAATGCCAACTATTAAAACATTTGTAGCAACTACTTTCAATAATAAATTTGCAAAAAAAACCTACAATATTAGTTAATAAGGTTGCATTAAAAATTCAAAACAACTCGGTGATGAAGAATAAGGCATAAACAGATACCGTCAAAATATTTTGTTCTTCCCAGTCTTGACTTCCATTGGAAATTGCCTGTTAAAATAACTAATAAGAAAAGATTAACGAAAGAGGAGATGAAAAAATAAATCTTAGAGGAGAGAAAAGAGGAAGAGGAGGAGGAGAGAAGTTAGAAAACTTGAAATTTTCAGCAAAAGTACCCTCAACATGTATCAGTAAAGAAGGTCGAGAAAGAGAAAGAATGGGAGAAGAGCAAAGAGATTTGATAAAGTTAATCACGAATACGAAAATATGATAACCATCAAAGGTTAAAAAAAAAATAATTATTTATACACATAAAATAAGATAATTAACTAATAAAAACTAATATTTTCTTATTTATTAATATTCAATTTTAAAATTTTTATAGCATTTATTTTTAATAATTATTTCATTTTAATTTATTTTCACTCAATAATAATAATATTTTTATAATAAAATATATCATATAACATCATAATTTAAACTAACAATTTCATATCTGTAATACAAAAAAAAACAAAAAAACAAAATAATAAAAACTCCAATAAGGGGAAAGAAAAAAAAATACTCAAATACTGTGGGGTCTTGATCAAGAAAATATATGACAGAAATCAAAACAAAACAGCAATAACACGAAGGAAAATATATAGCAGCAGCGTTAAAAGCATAGCGGTCATCCGCTTCAGTTGACAAAATTCATGTACCTGGGATTGAACAACTTTCTCAATTTGAAGTTTTAGGGTTCATTAGTCCACCGCCTCTGAGTATCATATGCAGAAACGGGTTTGAGGATGAGCTCGGTCGGATTTTGTAAACCAGCTCTTTTAAAGTCTTTTTTAGCGTTAAAAAAAAAACTGTAAACAGCGTAAAAAAAAAATAAAAACTGTCTCGTACAATATATATGATATAAACTATTTATATTATTCTTATTATTTTATTTTATTAACTAACCTTAAAATTAATACATATAAAATAATTTTTAAATTCTTAAAAATTTTAAATATAAAAATAATATTAATGTATTAATATTTTATTAAAAATAAATACCATATTTTAATTTTTATAAAAATTTCCTATTTAAACATTTTAAATTTGAAAATAAAATTTAATTTTAATTTACCTACAAATTTTTTAAAAATGTTTTAAATATTACAATACTTATTAAATATCAATATTTATCTTAAAAATTTTATTATATAAATTAAAATATATTTATAATTCTATATACGATAAATTAACTAATATTTTCCTATTTAATAATACTTGTTCTCTGACAATATTATTCTATTTTTATAATAAAATATATTATTTTAGCTAATATTGTTATCTTATATACATAAAATAAAATAATAAACCTATAAAACAAATATTTTTACATTGATTTAAAATTTAAATTTGCATAACATTTTTAATTAATTCTTATTTATTTTCTGTTAATATTATTTTTCTTTTGTAATAAAATACATACTTTCGAATTACTATACAATCAACAAACACTCCTAAAAATAAATAGTAAAAAATTATAAAAATACGAATTAATAAATCACATAAATATAGAGTAATACATCCTAAAAATATGCAGTCATTATATATTTTCAAAGAAATTAACGAATTAGGAAAGAACATGAACAAAAAGATAAATATGTAACCCACTGCAAATTTCAACCATTAAAGAGGCAATATTGATTGATCATCAATCAGTAAAAAAACTATATGTAACATTTTTTTTCA
Organism: Carica papaya; assembly: GCF_054855325.1. Classification (NCBI taxonomy): domain Eukaryota; kingdom Viridiplantae; phylum Streptophyta; class Magnoliopsida; order Brassicales; family Caricaceae; genus Carica; species Carica papaya. The sequence goes on from NC_142309.1 coordinate 29,783,428, forward strand.
AAAAAAAAAAAGAAAAACCTACCAACTAAGAAGAAATATGTAAAAGTTTGACCAATAATCTGTTTAGTTCAATAATCCTTGTAACTTTTTAGGAAGAAAAATTTTTAAAAATAAAAGAAAAGGTAAAGATGTTTTTGCTCACATTTGGTTTATCTTAAATCTTTATGGTGACAGGATGATTGGATCAGGCTGAATAGGGGAGGTGCAGAAGGGAAAGAACATATGATTAACATGCAACGAAGGACAACAGATGAAAATAAGAAATCAGGAAAGAAAAAAGGGAAAAAAAAATCCAAAATAATGTCAACTAGGACGAGAATTCTATTAGTTTGGTAAAATTAGTTTTGATGAAAAGTCTCCACTAGATTTCAGTAAAGATAAGGCTTAATAGTTTCAAGATGCGCTTAGCCTTATTAGACCAGCTTAAATTCATATCTCAGCATGTGTGAAGAGCAGAAAACATAATTTAATATATGAGGCAAACACCTCAATTACCACAACTGTTGCAACGGGGTTACCTGAATTACTAGTTGAATGGTCTTGCGTAATTGCCATGGCAGCTGCAACAAAGCTTGAGAAAAAGGAAACCAGAACAAAATCCAGGACATGTTTAGTGGAAATGTGCATCAATCTGACCAAAGAAATTTTCTAGACATGTAATTGCTTTAACATATATATTTCAGACACGAATACCTCATAAGCAATAGATCAATGCAGAATAAAGTTCAGATATCATAAATTATGCTATGTAGTGTTGATCTGGTAAATCAATAGCAAACATCTAGAACCCATAAAAAAAGAAGAAATGTTTAGTTCCTTCCTGGTAAAACAGGTCCTTAGAATCAAAAGTTAAGGACACTTCATAGGTTTACCAACATGGTTTCTACTTCCATAATTGCAAGTATCTTAGGAACCTGAAACTACATGTTTAATCTTTTGATAAGAGATAATGCGAGGAGAGGAACTCAAATTTAGGTTTATGCCCGAACTGACTAGCCTGCTAGTGCTTTCGTTATTAGTTCGTTATGGGTGAGGCTTCCAACATTCTGCGGGATTTATTGTAAGTTGTTCAGTAAGGATGCAACTTCACTGAAGAATATATGGTTATTTGGAACATTTTATAGTGAAAAATTACTCTGTTACCATGCATGTCATTCAAGCTGCTTACATTTTGTGCTGCTTCAAGCATATGCCCTTTATCATTCATATGACAGGTCACAGGAATCCTGAAACGTAACTTTAACATCAGCACATGTGAACAAAATTATCAAAATGATAAAAACTAAAACTGGGCAGAGTAATATAACTTCCACCAACGCGGATACAATGATTACATAATATTAACAAATCAGACTTGACATGAAGAACGCCTGAAACCTGATTCCAACATCAGCGCATGTGAATAAAATTATAAAGGGCATATGCTTTAATTAAAAATTCACCAAGCGTGAAGAGTAAAAAACGTAATTTAAAAAATTAAAAATTATAATTAATTATTATTTAAGAATATTATTTTAATTTTAGTAACTTGAGATTTTTATTCTTATTAGGATTTCTAACATTATTAGTGTTAATTTCTCATTTTTATTAAGATTAATATTTTTAATTTTATTAATTTATTATTTTTTAATCTATCTCTAGTTAGAAAAAGATATTTAAAGAAAATAATACAATCGAACACTTAAGTGTGATTCTTAAAACGTCTTAAATATGATGTTTAAAAAACTCTAGGTGCGATGTCTCATTTTATTTCTAAATCCCTGATTAAACAAATCAACATTATTTGTCCTACATAACAAAAATATCAGATGAGGTTGAAATTACTTTTTTGATGTCATCTGAGGCATAATGGCTTGAAACAGCGACGGGGCAAATGCACGGGGGCACAATGCATTATGTACGCGCTCACTGGTGAGTGTGCTGGTGGGCTTGCGTAGAGCACCCAGGTCCATCACTGCTGCACCCAAACAAAGTGCTGATTTTCTGCATGACGTGTGTATATCCCAGCAAATTTATTCCCCTGGGCTCCCTCCTTCCACACCCCAGGTACCTGAAAAATTGTTTCCTGGCAATTTAATTGCCCTTTTCTTTGTTCGGTTTTTTTTTTTTTTTTTCTTTTCTTAATTTTTTTTTGTGGTTTTAATTTTCAGAAGCCTCGAGTAAAAAAAATAACAGAATGAAGAAAAATCTTACCAGCATAGCAGAGATAAAACCCTCTTCTGTCCCCCTCCGCCCCTATAACAAATACAAGAAAAAAGAAGAAGAAAACCAACGCAAATTCGAAAATTTCAAAAATGCTAAAAGAATATAATTGAATGTGACAGCAAGAAATGGGTCACAATAAATGAAGTAAGTTTCTCTTTGATTACAAAAACAAAAAAAATCCTCTCAGTAAATAGCTAACATTAATTAGATCAGCAACTGAATTCCAAGCAGTTACTAATAATGGTCGTTCGTTTTCTCTGTTTCACTATAGTCGAAGAAATGTATCTAACATAAATCTATACAGTCATTACCTAATGTACCACAACAACTAAATAAAAAAAAATCATCTAAGAACCTTCCATTTGCATCTTTGACTAAACTCATTGAACAAAGTCATGCAAATCAACAAATGGATTAACTAAGTTCTCAACATTTCCAGTGAAGAGATTACCTTCTACAGGTGCTGCATGTTAACTTGTGTAAAACCACATAGCCTACCACATTAGATCAGCCATTATGCCAACTTCAACAGAAGAAGTGACAAGCCTGCCGGTGCGCAAAAAACTAAACAGCACTCTTGAGCTATCAGGATTCAAACTAACAATTTCATCTCAATAATACAAAAAGAAAAAACAAAATGATGAGAACTCCGACAAAGAAAAAAAAAAAAAAAATTCACATACAGTGGTCTTGATCTAAAAAACATATGACAGGAATCAAAACAAAACAACAACCATACAAAAGAGAATAGATAGCAGCATTAACAGCATAGCAGGCTTCCGCTTCGATTGACAAAATTTACGTACCTAGAATTAGGCGACGAAGGCAACAGCCTCTGTCGAGAAAATTCTCGCTTTCTCAATATAAGATTTTATGATTCATGAGTACGTAGCTTCTGTTATATAATAAGGATAAGAGATGGGGGGTCGGCTGCATTTTCCGAGCTTCACTCTTTTAAACAATCCCCTTTATAGTAAAAAAGAAGAAGTTATAAATAGGATTAAAAAAAGCCATCAAATATATATAATATAATTATATTACTGTTATTTTTTTTATTAACAAATAAAACTGAAAATTAATATATAATATTTTCTAAAATAATTTTTAAATTCTCATAAATTTTAAATAAAAAATTTCAAGATGTGTTTTAGTCATATTAGACCAGCTTTAATAACAAAAAATATAATTTAATATATGAACCAAACACCTCAATTGCCACGCCGTTGCAATGAAGTTACCTGAATTACTAGTTAATGGTCTCGAATAATTGCCATGACAGCTGCAACAAAGCTTAAGAAAAAGGAAAACATAACAAAATCCAGGACATGTTTATTAGAAATGTGCATCGATCTGACCAAAAAAATTTTCTAGACATGCGAATAGAATTTGTGATGAATAATAGTGGCAAGATTACACATTTTAGCATTGACAGCTGCCTTTTCTATTGGTACCATGATTTACTAGCAAAAGAAGCAAACTCCAACCCCTATTTTTCTTTTATGCTTATCTATTTTTGTTCTTGGAGTTTCCGGCATTCCCGTACTTGAAAATCTGCATGCAAAAGCAAAATAGTTCTTAATTGATCAAATCACTAAAAAAATCTCAGAGGCTTGTGGCCATCAGGTGGACCAAGAGCCTTGGTTTCCCCAATAGCAACAGATAAATATAGCATATACAGTGTCTCCCAAGATGCATTTGCTCATAATATTTTACTCTCTCTTTAACTCACATCCTTCATTGCCAGGCGGCTGCTACTTGCGACAATTCCTGCACTAATAGTGTCACTAATCATTCTAGTTATTGGCCCACTAGTGAAGTTGAGCACAGTTATAAATGCAGCAACGCCAACAGCTTGTGTATCACACATCTGCGGCCTCGTCATGGCATATGGGCCAATTCCAAATATCCTCTGCACTGTGATCTTCCCTACAAGGGTGTGGCATTTGCATTCCTATCTGTGCCACGATTTTTTGGGTCGGCAACATTATTGTGACATACGCTCTGCCTGCAATGATCAATTCAAAACGCTTAGCAAGCGTCTTCAGCATATATTCGATTGTGTGCTTCATCTCTTGGATCTTTGTGTTCCTGAAAGTCCCAGAAACCAAAGGCATGCCTCTCGAAGTCATTACAGAGTTCTTTGCTGTTGGCACTAGACAAGCTGCAGCTGTCAAGAATGAGTGGTTGAAACAGTTTGTGGGCCGTTTTTCTTTTATTTTCTTTGTACTTTACCGCAGGTATCGATGAGTGCTAAAGGTGTCATACAAGAATACCTTTGCATAGAGCATTGTTGAATAGGAATGGGTGCTAAAGGTGTCATACAAGAAAGGGTCATTGAATTTTTCTCCATGCAAAAAACAACAACAAATAATTTTTTCTGAGTAACGTGTCATAAGTAGTTATCATTATTAATGGGACAAAATTTGAGTAAATATAACTCCAATAAACTTTCGCTCCTAAATAAGAAAGCTGACACACATAAAGAAATTACTTTAATATATATATATTTCAGACCTTAATAACTTAAAAGCAATAGAATAACCCAGAATAAAGTTCGGATAGCGTAAATTCTGTTATATGGTGTTGATCTGGTAAATCAATTTCATATTTTCATATGAGCAAACATCCAGAACCCACCTCCAAAATTGTCAAAAAAAAAAAAACAAAGAAAGGTTCAAATCCGTCCTGGTAAAACAAGGCCTTAGAATCGAAAGTCAAGGGCGCATCATAGGTTTACCAGTATGGTTTCTACTTCCATAATTGCAAGTATCTTTAGCACCTGAAACTACAGGATTAATATTTTGATAAGAGATAATGCAAGTAGAGAAACTCAATTTTAGGTTTATGCCCAAACTGACTAGCCCGCTGGTGCTTTCACCATTAGTTCATTATGGGTTAGGCTTCCGACCTTCTACAGGATTTACTGTAAGTTATTCAGTACGATGCAACTTCAGTGAAGAATGTATATGGTTATTTAGGGCATTTTATAGTGAAAAATTACTCTCTGTTACCATGCATGCCATTCAAGCCGCTTCAAGCTTCCTCTCTACTGCCTCATGCTCAGCCTGAATACGAAATGGAACACCATGCTCCTGATACATATTGTTTTGTGCCAGAGGTCTAATCAATGTCAGCTGCAGTGGTTGCAAAAAAATGATTGGCTGGAATCCATCTGGTTGTATTGGGGTCTACATCAGGAGGTATGGAATCCGCGTCCTTAAGGAACACAGTTGGTCCCTTCCACTGGTATGCTCTAGATCTCCTTTTCTGATGGAAAGCTTGCTGCTGTTGAGTAAGAGTAACTGGAGCTATGCGATACACTTCTCCACACATCTCTACGGTTGAATTTCTCTTACCGACCTTGACCAATGGATTATTAAACGGGAACTCATCTTTGAGAGGATTTTAGCTGTGAGAAAAAGCACCATTTGAAAGGATAAATCAGAATTTATATAACAGGTCATGGGACCAAATTATGACAAAATGGCTAGCAAGCGGAAAACCTGAAACGTGATTGTAACATCAGCACATGTGAACGAAATTATCAAAATAATAAAATTTAAAATTGGGCAGAGTAATATCAACTACCAATGCCGATATGATAATTACCTAATGAGATGAAAAATATTAACAAATCAGACGTGACATGCAGAACACCTGAAACCTGATTCCAGCATCAGATCATGCGAACAAAATTATCAAATGAAAAAGCTAAAATCGAGTAGAGTAATATAAAGGACAAATGCTTAACACGCAATGAAGGACAACAGACAAAAATAAAACATCAAAAAAGGAAAAAAAATTCCAATAATCTAAACTACGACAAGAATTCTACTAGTTTGGTAAAATTAGTTTTGATGAACGGCCGCCCAACCGCCCCGAGATCTATTTATCAACAAAAGATCCCTAGTCATGCACAAAATTTGCAGGATATTCACTGGATCAGTCCGCTTATTAAGAGCCAACGTGGTTGCCATGAACTCCACTGGAATTGGACCACGCTAAATGACTTATTTCCCAAGACGAAAATCCACCAAAATGGAAGTTCAAGCCATAAACTTCCGTTCCAACACTACACAAATTGCAGATACAAATACGGGACGACAACCCTATAAAATAAAACTCGGTAAGAGTAAAAACTCCATTCCTGATGATGTACACGGAGTAAAATCACACTCAGAAGCCACGCAGCCGCACTCGTCGCCTGCATAACCAGCAACGGGAAGAAACCTCATTTGTTCCTTTCAATAACACGTCTCTAGTAAACAACAACAAAGCAGGACCGATTGCCTCTTTTACTATTTTCCAAGAAAGATAAGTTCCACTATTAAATTAAATAAAGTAGGGTCCAAAAACCTTCAATCTGTAGCTCTACACTTAGGAAGGCTTCACCCTCGCTCCAATTTGCTGCACCAAGGAAAAGGTGGCAAAATTAGCATACCCTGTTATCTGTAGCTTTTTAACCGTCTGGCATGTTCTAAACGTTAATTTTGTATAACTACAAATGTTTCTTAAACAAAGTAGCAGCGAGAGAAATATTTTCAAGACAATCCAGGGTAACATAATACTCACATTCCGCGTAGCACACGTTGTTCGTGTAGATAGCCACTGGAACAAACTCCGTTCTTTCCGCTTAAACAAGTTTCCCGCTACGTACCTACAGCAAAGAAAAGTCAGCAACATAATATTGACGCGGTTACGCCAGGCTCCGTAGTTGCCTTGCATGTTAAACGTACCAATCTCTTTTAACCACAGATATTGCTTTAAAAAAAAAAAAAAAAAAGTAAACAGAGAAAAGATCCCACAAGATCTGAAGTTTGGTAAGACTACTACACTTTGGGTCCGATAGACTTCGAAGGTTTAGCTCTCTCAAATAGTTTTCTCGGTCAATTTTTTGAAGACCTACATTAGAACAATGATTAGAACCAAGACAAATTCAGCATACATGCATGCTTTTTTTGAGCTCCAACTGGCCGAGCAACGGGATGAATTTTACTTTTTCCCAGGAAATTTAAAAACCCGTTGCCTAGGAGTCAAAGTACATTTATTTTGAAACAATAAACCAAAGCACTCTCATTTGCGAGAAAAAGAATTCGCCCACTTTTACTGAAGTTCATCAAATTGGCTTCCAAATCAAGATCGAAGGCCTTTCTCAAATAAAATGAATATCTCTTTTAACCGAGCAATCATGTCTTACGCCCGTAGCAATAAAATGATTGAGAAAGCACACTGCCAGTTACGTAGAGAAAGGCTGCCAACTCTCCAAGAGAAAGGGTGTTATCAGAGTTACTTTTCCTTTAAACCAACGTATTCTCAAAAACACTTACTTTGAATCAAGAGTTCAAACCACAACTTTTAGAGTTCCGAAAACCCAGGGCATCAAAAAAGTTTTGCTTTGCTGCAGCAAATCCAAAGTCATTTTCTTTTGCACCAAGGCACACTTATCTTTTAAATAATCGATAGAACACGCCTTCAGTTTCTAAAAAAATTACTTGACCTCCACTTACTTTTCCAACTGCTACAATTTCCCTGTGGGGACACCTGCAGATTTATTTCGAAAGCAAAAGATCAAGAGAAACTTTAATTAAACCAACATAGCAAAGAATAGTTACTTCCAACTAAAAGATCAAGGGACATTTTGCTAGAGAAAGAATTATCCAAGGGACATTTTGCAAAATCTCACATTGCCCCAAAAAATTGAGGAACATTTGCTCAGGGGACCAACAAAAAAAATCGTTTTCAAAAAATAAATGGACAGGCTAGCTTTCGAAAAGATTAATCGAGGCCTTTTACTTTCTGAATACGGGACTCCGAATGATATATTTTCGCAGCAACAGACCATGGGTTTCAAAACCTTCAAAACACATCTCGTATGCCTTACGTAAACTAAATATTGAAAGCAAGTTACCGTGTCAGAAGTGGTGCTGTCACAATATCCTCGAATCTTTGTCAATGCAAGTTTTTCTAAAACTTGGAACTGCGAGAGGGACCCAAGCAGATTTACATTGCCCCAAGAAATCAAAATTCATTTTCTTGTGCATCAAGTCACACATTTATCCATAAATAATGCATAAAAACAGCTTTTAGGTTTTAAAGTATAAATTGAGTCTCCTTTACTTCCCAAACCAGGAAACTTCCAAAACAGGAAACTATTCTTTTGTATATATATTTTTTTAAAAAAACTATTCTTTAACAAAAGCCAAAAAGCTTTAAAACCACGTGCCGAAAAAATATTTACTTGCAATCAAAAGATCCAAACATATTGCTTTCTATGTTCCAACCAACCAAGAGAACAGAGCAATTTTACTCTTCCCCAAAAAACAGAGAAACTTCTGCTTGAATACCGAGGGGCACACTTATTTTAAAAGAATCAGTAAATACAGTGTCGGTTTCAAAATATCGAATCGGGGCACCTCTACAGAGGAAAGACGCTGCAACTAGATTATCGATGTGGCTTCAAAATAAAGAACGGCAACCTCTTCCACGTATAATGAAGATTCCCATAACCTAGCACGAAACTTTTTCTGTCCGCGCTAAAAATAGATTGGGAGAGCATATTGCCACCACTAAGTGAAACGTCGCCTAACTCTCCAAAAGAAAGTGCGTGATCAAAGAAACTCTCACTTTCAAACCGACGCACCCAAACTTTGGCTTGAGATTTTAAGCCACATCTTTTTGAGGCTGTACATCTTGAGGGTTGCAAGCAGTTTCATTTTGCCACAAAAAATCAAGATTCACGTTCTCATGCACCGAGGCACATAAGTTTGTTTTGAAATATCGACAAAAACTTCCACTTTCAAAATGAAATATTGCCTTTCCTAGGACTAAAGGGTAGTTAATATGGAATTGAACCTCTTACATTTTGGACCCAGAATCTCAAATAAAACATTCATTGTGAATGCAAGGGCTGCACAAATAATGTTTTCTACTCAAAGAGACCCGGCCAATTTTGATCCTTCACCAACTATATTTCATAAATGAAGCTTCAAAACACACAGCAACAACCTTTAACGTTCAAAATGAAATATTGCCTGTCCTAGATTTTTGTGGCCTGAAAGGAAGTTAATATGGAATTGAAGCTCTTACATTTTGGACCGAGAATCTCAAATAGAGCATTCATTGCGAATGCACGGGCTGCAGAAATAATGTTTTCTACTCAAGAGACCCGGCCAATAATGATCCTTCACCAACTATATTTCATAAATGAAGCTTCAAAACACATATCAGCAACCTTTAACATTCAAAATGAAATTTTGGCTTTCCTGGTATTTTGGGACTGAAAAGGTAGTTAATATGGAATTGAAGCTCTTACATTTTGGACCGAGAATCTCAAATAAAACATTCATTGTGAATGCAGGGGCTGCACAAATACTGTTTTCTACTCAAGAGACCCGGCCAACAGTGATCCTTCACCGGCTATATTTCATGTATGAAGCTTCAAAACACATATCAACACCCTTTAACTTTCAAAATGAAATATTGGCTTCCCTAGTATTTTGGGACTGAAATGTAGTTAATATGGAATTGAAGCTCTTACATTTTGGACCGAGAATCTCAGATAAAACATTCATCGTGCATGCAAGGGCTGCAGAAATAATGTTTTCTACTCAAGAGACCCGGCCCACAATGATCCTTCACCAACTATATTTCATGAATGAAGCTTCAAAACACATACCAACAACATTTCTCCAATAAACTACATCTGAAAGTTCCAAAAACCGAGCATACATATCTTTTGTAAATGGTTATCAAATACTAGAAAATCCAATTGCAACGTCTAAGAGAGAAAGGGTGCCCATCACGATAGCTTTCACTGCAGAAGCGACACACATAAAACATATTTACTAGGAATCAAAATGCTCAAGACACATTTTCTCACAGTTGGTGCTACCCGGGGGGGGGGGGGACCAGGGCACATTTTTCGTTTTCTCACGAATGGGAAATTTTCTTGTTCATCAAGCTCATTTATTTTTTAAAAGATTTACAAAACATGCTTTCAGTTTCTGAGCAATAATTCAGGACCGGAACACCATAAAAAATTATTTTCTACCAAAGGAAGCAAGAACCTTAAAACAATGCCCAAAAATATTTACTTGCTGCTAGCAGATCCAAGCACATTCTTTTTAAGTTCCAACTACCCGAAGGACATGGGGAATTCAACTTTCTCCGAAGAAATCGTAAAATTTTCCCTTAAACACGGACGCAAATTTATTTTGAAACAATAAATCAATTTACTCTCACTTTCAATAAAATAAAGTAGGGCACTTTTACCGGGACACAAAATCAATCTAATGTGGCTTCGAAATAAAGAACGACGACCTTTCTCGCATCAGATAAAAATCCCCAGAACACAGCATCCTCGTTTCGTCCCTGCTAAATGCAGATTGGGTAAGTACGAGGCAAGCATCTCATGCATCCTAGAAACCTTTCTCTTGACTACAACAAATGTCAAAAATAATGACCTCCAGCTTTAAGAGAAGACTAAAAGAAGTGGGGCCCGGGGGGCAAGGAAGCTGAGGACTTCCATTCTGAGATATTAAAGACGATTAAAAGGGAGCGGAGCGGAAGAGAATTACCTGAAAACCAACATAAGAACTTGTTGGTAAAGCAAACGCGCAGCATCAATTTCTAAAAAGTTGCCATATTTCCCGATCTGGCCTGCCGCCTCTGACAAATTATTGCTCAAATACAACCATAAAGCGTGAGAGAAATATTATTTGAATCTAGCAGACTTGTAGAAATTTTTGTAATGCGCAGCAGTACCCCTTTGGTACCAACATTAAAAAAATTCGTAACTTTTACTTCCAAAGAGAAATATTTGAATCCAGCACCAAGTGATACGAGTGTAAATAGAGATGTCGCGTACCTCTCGAACCAGCAATCCACACCCTTACCGAGCGAGCGTTATAATATTGTCAGAATATGGTCCCTGTAAATCAAAAAACAAGAAAAGGGATCAAGACATACTGATACAACTCCCGCGAACATCAAACAAAAAATAAACTGGTAACAAAAGTCGAAAGGAACAACACTATTAGTTTCCAACGTGGGAACTATGTTTCTTTATGCACTTTGGATGGAATGACTTTGCAGGGACTATGGACCAGACGGAATCAAGATTTTGGGAACACGGTTCCCACATAATAGACACCCTTGTACGAGGCAAGCATCTCATGCATCCTTTAAACCTTTCTCTCAACCACAACAAAACTGCTGGACAGGCCAAAAATAATGACCTTCAGCTTTAAGATGAGACTCAAAGATGCGGGGGACAAGGAAGCTGAGGACTTCCATTCCGAGATCTTAAAGACAGCCCCTCTCACGGTGGAAGAGCAGATAATGACCATTTATACCGGAACGAATGGTTATCTTGATTCATTAGAAATTGGACAGGTAAGGAAATTTCTCGTTGAGTTACGTACTTACTTAAAAACAAATAAACCTCAGTTCCAAGAAATCATATCCTCTACCAAGACATTCACTGAGGAAGCAGAAACCATTTTGAAAGAAGCTATTCAGGAACAAATGGAACGTTTTCTACTTCAAGAATAATTCTAAATAAAAAATAAATAAATAAATAAAAGAAACGAAATTGATCATTCTTTAATTTAATTTAAATTCATTTCATTTTTTACTTGAATTTAATATTTAATATAATAATTAATAATTATTCATAATATAAGTTTCTAAGTATAGAAAATAAGTATATACTATATATAACATAAGCAAATATAACATAAGAATAAAAGGGAGTGAAACAAAAGAGAATTACCTGAAAACCAACATAAGAACGTGTTGGCAACTAAAAGGCGCAGCATCAATTTCTAAAAACTTGCCATATTTTCAGATCTGGCCTGGCTGCCTCTAACAAATGATTGCTCAAATACAAGCAAAAAGCGCCGAGAGGAACAAAGCACGTCACATTATTTTAATCCAGCGGACTTGTAAAAATTTTGTAAGTGCGCAGTGCCCCCTCGGTACCAATATTAATACACATACGTAACTTTTTAATACAGAAGAAAAACATTTGAATCCAGCACCAAGTGATACGAGTGTAAATAGATATTGCAAACCTCTTGAACCAGCAATCCATACCCTTACCGAGCGACGATTACAATATTTTCAGAATATGGTCCCGGTAAATCAAAGAACAAGAAAAGGGATCAAGACATATTGATACAACTCCCATGAAAGTCGCGCAATAAATTAACAATAACTGGTAATAAACATAAAATACCGAGCACTGTTATCAGTTTCCAGCGTGGGAACTAGGTTTCTTTATGCACTTTGGATGGAACCGGACAGAATCAAGATTATGGGAACACGGTTCCCACATGGTACACACCCCCTCCTTGTACGAGGCAAGCATCTCAAGCATATCCTGGAAACCTTTCTCTTGACTGCAACAGAACTGTTGGACGGGCCAAAAATAATGACCTTCAGGTTTAAGAGGAGACTAAGAGATAGGAAGCTGGGGACTTCCATTCTGAGATCTTAAAGAAGATTGAAAGGGAGCGAAACAAAAGAGAATTACCTGAAAACCAGCATAAGATCTTGTTGGTTAAAGATGATTAAACGCGCAGCACCAATTTCTAAAAACTTGCCATATTTCCAGATCTGGCTTGCTGCCTCTGACAAATTATTGCTCAAATACAACCAAAAAGCGTGAGAGAAACAAGAACGATACATTATTTGAATCTAGCAGACTCGTAAAAATTTTGTAAATGCGCACAGGCACCGATATTAATACACGTACGTAAGTTTCTTTTTTCGAAAGAAAATATTTGAATCCAGCACCAAGATGTATTGAGTGTGATTTTTTATTTTAAATTTTGAATTTAACTATTATCAAAAACATTTTTCTTCTTTGCTCGTCTAACTACAAAAATATTTTTCAAATACAAACTTTTTTTTTTTATAAATGCCGAAACCAAATTAATAATTAATAATTCGTTTTATTTTTTTATCTCAACTAATAAAAGCAAATCACCAAAACCAGTTGGAAATTACTCAACAGCTCGTGCAACATTTGGATCCATTGCTTTATAAGAGCCCAACAGAGCAATCCTGAGACAATTATACAGCAGGATGAGGGTAATTTAGCATTTTCGGCCGGATCAGGAGACGGCAGAGGCGGAAGGAGGAAAGAGAGTCTCAGCGCTTTTATAGAGGAGCTGAGGTGCGTCTCCGTGACGCAACCTTTAAATCGCCACAAGAGAGAAGACTCAGAAGTAGAAGAGCCCCTTTTTCTGCACTCTTCCGTTCAGAGAGAATGAAGACCGCCTCAATCTCTAGAAGATCGGAGCGGGACCAGATCCGATGGGCAATCAAAAAGAAAACCTTACCGGATCAGGATACGGCAGAGGCGGAAGGAGGAAAGAGAGTCTCAGCGCTTTTATAGAGGAGCTGAGCTGCGTCTCCGTGACGCAACCTCTAAATCGCCGCAAGAGAGAGGACTCGGAAGTAGAAGAGCCCCATTTTCTGCACTCTTCCCTTCAGAGAGAACGAAGACCGCCTCCAATCTCTAGAAGATCGGAGCGGGACCAGATCTAATGGGCAATCGAAAGAAAACCTTACCGGATCAGGAGACAGAAGAGGCGGAAGGAGGAAAGAGAGTCTCAGCGCTTTTATAGAGGAGCTGAGCTGCCTCTCCGCGACGCAACCTCTAAATCGCCGCGAAAGAGAAGACTCAGAAGTAGAAGAGCCCTATTTTCTGCACTCTTCTGTTCAGAGAGAATGAAGACCGCCTCCAATCTCTAGAAGATCGGAGCGGGACCAGATCTAATGGGCAATCGAAAACAAAACCTTACCGGATCAGGAGACGGCAGAGGCGGAAGGAGGGAAGAGAGTCTCAGCGCTTTTATAGAGGAGCTGAGCTGCGTCTCCGTGACGCAACCTCTAAATCGCCACAAGAGAGAAGACTCGGAAGCAGAAGAGCCCTATTTTATGCACTCTTCCGTTCAGAGAGAATGAAGACCGCCTCCAATCTCTAGAAGATCGGAGCGGGACCAGATCTAATGGGCAATCAGAAGAAAACCTTACCGGATCAGGAGACAGCAGATGCGTAAGGAGGAAAGAGAGTCTCAGCCCTTTTATAGAGGAGCTGAGGTGCGTCTCCGTGACGCAACCTCTGTGCTTTATAAACACGCGGAACCTCAGGGGCAGAAAAAAGGAAACCCAGAGACCGAAGATGAGGAGCGGCAGAGAGAGAAAATTAAAAAGATAAATATTTTTTTTACTGCCTTACTGAGTTTTCCATTAAAAATAATTTTATAAATAATTGTGAAAATATGTTATTATTTATACAATAATAATAACATTTATTCTTAATAAAAATTCATGTAACTTTTGTAATTTTTTATTTTAAATTTATAAAAAAATAAATTTTCAATTTAACTATTATCAAAAACATTTTATATTTTACTCACCCAACTACAAAAATATTTTTTTTAAATACAAATATTATAATAAAAAACCACAACAAAACAAACACCCTTAATTACAATACAATTTTTAATAATTCTTTTTTCTAAAAAATTTATTAAATAATACGCGTATTATTAAAAAAAATTTATATGTTCTATTAAAATTCTTTAAACTGTTATCTAATTTTAAATTATTTATTCTCTTAATCCTTAGAAATAATACTTACAGATTTTTTGCACCACCAAATTTCCTTTCAATTTCTATTCCTTCTCTGGCAAATCCACACAGACAAGTTGTCTGCTCCACCATGCATCTGTACAGTTTCACCGGTTAGGGTTCTGCCAAGAACCTCAGCAAAAAGGACAGTTCCAGTCTCCAACAACAGGCCTTCCCACAAACCACGAACTCCTCCTCTGCATCATTTTTCAAATCAATTTCCTCTCACTTGCAAGAAAATAAATTAAGGCAATTTTACCGACGAACAAAATCAAATCTACTTTCCTGATGTGGCTTCAAAATAAAGAACGACAACCTTTCTCACAAAAGATAAATATTGCATACCTCTCCAGCAAGCAAACTATATGCTAATTGAACGAAAATTATAATACTTCCAGGATGAGAAAAATGATCAAGTTTTATTGACAGAAGTCCCATGAATGTCACTCAGCAAATTAACTAATATCGAAACGATAATACAATAAGAGAATCTGATCTGCTTGCAACAATATTGATCATCCCATTAAACATAATTAAAACAAATAATTGCTCTAATTACACAGAACTGTTAAACGCAAACTTTCAAAAACCAGTTCAAAACCCATAAAGAATGAGGAAACTAATTATCACATTACTAACCTTGCAACCTAAAACTGTAGAGAGTGAGAAAATGGAGAAATTATTTACAAATGGACATGATCAATGCAAAACATAAAACTAATTAGCATGGCCAGAGTAGCGTCGCTCAATGCCGTGTTACTCAAAAAATATTGGCTGCTTCTGTTTCTTGATCTCGTTTTAGCCTATCCTAGCACACTACTAATGGGAAATAGAGGGCATCACAAATTCTATCCCTTGAGAATCAGAAACTTCTGTTGCTTAATGAGCCATATGGGTATCAGACACATTCTGATCTCTCGAGCTCTTAAAAGATAAAATAAGCCATAGTCCAACGTGCGAGTAGGACAAGGTCTATCTCATAAAATCACAGGTCTGATTACCTAGAAATACTACTTGATGGTGTTCTTGAAATTGGAATATGCACTCCTAATAAGAAAGTTTATAAGTTCCTAACTGATTGCATTCTCAATTAAAAGTAGTTATAACTAGACTAAAAATTTTGATCACAACTATTTGATCAAACCAGCGAACAACACTGCAAAAGAGTGATATATTTTTGGAAGCTGGTAAAAATAAATAATAATAAGGATGAAAGTTTTCATTTTAGTTTTAATTAAATTAAGAATGCAGTCAATCGGAAACTTTTGTACATTTGTTAAGAATGCTGTTAACTGGGCATGAATTTTAGTGCCTATATATATAATATATATATATATGGGGTAAAATTTGATTTAATAGCATTAACTGAATAGTATTGTCATATCCCATGTACTCGTGAATAATCTACATATCAATCAGGTAAGGAGAGCTAAAAATAAAGCTAAGCACAAGTTGAAAGTAGAGTGATGACTCCAAAAGTCTTGCAGGATTAATGTAAATACCATGAGAGAAAAATAAGAAAAATCTCATACCACAAGGAGCTTGTGCAAGCCAAGAGGAGCCGTTATGATGTATGATACACCGGGATACTTTTTTGCAGCATCAGCAGCTAAGGAAGGAATATCCTGGGAAACATGCAATTAAATTAACAAGGCATAATTTTAATATTTTTCACAATAACTTGAACAAAATGGTGCAGCCATTAATCAAGCATGTAGATTAAGGTCAAGGGAACAAAGAAAAAATATAATAAGTTACCTAATGACAGTGCCGTCCAGGAAAGAGAAAAAATTGGCAAACCAAATCAACACAATACACATACTAAACTGAATAAATAGCATCAGAGCTAGAGAATTGTGCCCATCATCTTCTCAATACTACCTGGGGGAAAAACATCTAGACAACCAAATATGGGCTTTAAGAAGATGTAGCTATGAGTATCTCAAGTGTGCTTCAAGACCATTTGCAACTTTATAACAGCAGAGAAACAAAGTAGAAAACCAAGTGGTCACAAGTTACAACTTTTCAATTTCTGCACATTTCCTAAAACATAAAATGGTATGATTCACATCCTTTTCAGATCAAACAAGCGAGAAGTACAATTTCTACCTTATGACATAACTAATGATACTTTAATAAATTAAATGCCCTGTTCTTCAGAAAGACCACTGCAGAACATCTGCAGGCTGCCACCATCATGAGAAGAATATAACATAGCACAATATGGGCAATTGTTTTTCCATGAGTTTCTTGTAAAATAAACAGAAAACTAGAGTTTGTACATCTAAAGCAACATCGAAGAATGAACAACCAAAATGATCTGGGCCAAACCGAGTTAAAATTATCAAAATGATACAAACTAAAATTGGGCAGAGTAACATAACTTCTACCAACGCGGATATGATGATTAAATAATGAGATAGAAAATATTAACAAATCAGACTTGGCATGCAGAACACCTGAAACCTGATTCCAACATCAGCGCATGTGAACAAAATTATCAAATGAAAAATCTAAAATCGGGTAGAGTAATATAATTTATACCAATGCGGACATGATAGATTATATAAGGAGGATGAAAAATTTTAACAAATCAGACTAGATCCAAGAAACATATAAACTATTTTCATGAATATACTAACGCCTATATCTATTGCTATTATTAATAAACTTTTCTTTCTTGATAATTTTTATTCTTGTAATTTATTTAGAGTTGTGCAAAAATAAATATTATCAAAACTAAAGTAAAAATTCATAGAGAATTTAAAGTTTTATAAGAAAAACTTATGTATGAGAAATCTTAACATTAATATAAATTTTTTAATCATAACTTGAGAAAAAATAGTTATTATCTAATTATATCAAAAGTTGTTATCAAAATATTTTAAAAAATATTATTTATCTATTTATAATATTCACATTTATAGAGATTATTTACAGCCTAATAGCACCTATTAGGACCGAAAAAAACTTGAGAGAAAGATGAAAAGAAAAAAACAATTTCATATAAAAGACACACATACCTTCAATTAGATCTTAATCAAACCCCTTTGATCATCTTGGTTTTTGTCACCATTGAGATATCAAATTCATCACCTACGTCTATTAAGAAAAGAGTATATATGCAAAAATACAATTTTTTAACAGTATTAAGTAGATATTAAACATCAACTTTAAGCTAAAACAATTAAAAAAAAATACATTTCATCATAATTTCTTCTTGAACTTTTGCAGAAAACTCTTGCAAAAACAACATCATAAAACGGTAAACCTCTTGAGAAAATATTTATCTGTAACTAAAATAAAAGAATTACATAATAACACATCACAAATAAAATGAGAAAAGTATGAGACTCCTTCAAGCAATCCGTTTGACAGAATTCATCATCCACTAACCTATAAACTAATTTTACCATTTCACAATCATCTTTAGCGTATAGAATTTGCGAAGAATACTGTTTTGTAACATTGAAAACTTCAAATTTATACATACAATACAAAAAGAATATAAGATCGACTTGGTTAAGATGGTTATGCACGAGTACTCACGTACATTTGAGTTTAAAAAAGTTACTAGTAAGATAAGCTCAAAGCAGGTATAGTTCTCGTTGAGAAGCTTCTTGACTGATTCTGAGGGTAAGTATCTTGATTCTTTTATTAATATTGGCTCAATGCCAACTATTAAAACATTTGTAGCAACTACTTTCAATAATAAATTTGCAAAAAAAACCTACAATATTAGTTAATAAGGTTGCATTAAAAATTCAAAACAACTCGGTGATGAAGAATAAGGCATAAACAGATACCGTCAAAATATTTTGTTCTTCCCAGTCTTGACTTCCATTGGAAATTGCCTGTTAAAATAACTAATAAGAAAAGATTAACGAAAGAGGAGATGAAAAAATAAATCTTAGAGGAGAGAAAAGAGGAAGAGGAGGAGGAGAGAAGTTAGAAAACTTGAAATTTTCAGCAAAAGTACCCTCAACATGTATCAGTAAAGAAGGTCGAGAAAGAGAAAGAATGGGAGAAGAGCAAAGAGATTTGATAAAGTTAATCACGAATACGAAAATATGATAACCATCAAAGGTTAAAAAAAAAATAATTATTTATACACATAAAATAAGATAATTAACTAATAAAAACTAATATTTTCTTATTTATTAATATTCAATTTTAAAATTTTTATAGCATTTATTTTTAATAATTATTTCATTTTAATTTATTTTCACTCAATAATAATAATATTTTTATAATAAAATATATCATATAACATCATAATTTAAACTAACAATTTCATATCTGTAATACAAAAAAAAACAAAAAAACAAAATAATAAAAACTCCAATAAGGGGAAAGAAAAAAAAATACTCAAATACTGTGGGGTCTTGATCAAGAAAATATATGACAGAAATCAAAACAAAACAGCAATAACACGAAGGAAAATATATAGCAGCAGCGTTAAAAGCATAGCGGTCATCCGCTTCAGTTGACAAAATTCATGTACCTGGGATTGAACAACTTTCTCAATTTGAAGTTTTAGGGTTCATTAGTCCACCGCCTCTGAGTATCATATGCAGAAACGGGTTTGAGGATGAGCTCGGTCGAATTTTGTAAACCAGCTCTTTTAAAGTCTTTTTTAGCGTTAAAAAAAAAACTGTAAACAGCGTAAAAAAAAAATAAAAACTGTCTCGTACAATATATATGATATAAACTATTTATATTATTCTTATTATTTTATTTTATTAACTAACCTTAAAATTAATACATATAAAATAATTTTTAAATTCTTAAAAATTTTAAATATAAAAATAATATTAATGTATTAATATTTTATTAAAAATAAATACCATATTTTAATTTTTATAAAAATTTCCTATTTAAACATTTTAAATTTGAAAATAAAATTTAATTTTAATTTACCTACAAATTTTTTAAAAATGTTTTAAATATTACAATACTTATTAAATATCAATATTTATCTTAAAAATTTTATTATATAAATTAAAATATATTTATAATTCTATATACGATAAATTAACTAATATTTTCCTATTTAATAATACTTGTTCTCTGACAATATTATTCTATTTTTATAATAAAATATATTATTTTAGCTAATATTGTTATCTTATATACATAAAATAAAATAATAAACCTATAAAACAAATATTTTTACATTGATTTAAAATTTAAATTTGCATAACATTTTTAATTAATTCTTATTTATTTTCTGTTAATATTATTTTTCTTTTGTAATAAAATACATACTTTCGAATTACTATACAATCAACAAACACTCCTAAAAATAAATAGTAAAAAATTATAAAAATACGAATTAATAAATCACATAAATATAGAGTAATACATCCTAAAAATATGCAGTCATTATATATTTTCAAAGAAATTAACGAATTAGGAAAGAACATGAACAAAAAGATAAATATGTAACCCACTGCAAATTTCAACCATTAAAGAGGCAATATTGATTGATCATCAATCAGTAAAAAAACTATATGTAACATTTTTTTTCAAAAAAAAAAAAGAAAAACCTACCAACTAAGAAGAAATATGTAAAAGTTTGACCAATAATCTGTTTAGTTCAATAATCCTTGTAACTTTTTAGGAAGAAAAATTTTTAAAAATAAAAGAAAAGGTAAAGATGTTTTTGCTCACATTTGGTTTATCTTAAATCTTTATGGTGACAGGATGATTGGATCAGGCTGAATAGGGGAGGTGCAGAAGGGAAAGAACATATGATTAACATGCAACGAAGGACAACAGATGAAAATAAGAAATCAGGAAAGAAAAAAGGGAAAAAAAAATCCAAAATAATGTCAACTAGGACGAGAATTCTATTAGTTTGGTAAAATTAGTTTTGATGAAAAGTCTCCACTAGATTTCAGTAAAGATAAGGCTTAATAGTTTCAAGATGCGCTTAGCCTTATTAGACCAGCTTAAATTCATATCTCAGCATGTGTGAAGAGCAGAAAACATAATTTAATATATGAGGCAAACACCTCAATTACCACAACTGTTGCAACGGGGTTACCTGAATTACTAGTTGAATGGTCTTGCGTAATTGCCATGGCAGCTGCAACAAAGCTTGAGAAAAAGGAAACCAGAACAAAATCCAGGACATGTTTAGTGGAAATGTGCATCAATCTGACCAAAGAAATTTTCTAGACATGTAATTGCTTTAACATATATATTTCAGACACGAATACCTCATAAGCAATAGATCAATGCAGAATAAAGTTCAGATATCATAAATTATGCTATGTAGTGTTGATCTGGTAAATCAATAGCAAACATCTAGAACCCATAAAAAAAGAAGAAATGTTTAGTTCCTTCCTGGTAAAACAGGTCCTTAGAATCAAAAGTTAAGGACACATCATAGGTTTACCAACATGGTTTCTACTTCCATAATTGCAAGTATCTTAGGAACCTGAAACTACATGTTTAATCTTTTGATAAGAGATAATGCGAGGAGAGGAACTCAAATTTAGGTTTATGCCCGAACTGACTAGCCTGCTAGTGCTTTCGTTATTAGTTCGTTATGGGTGAGGCTTCCAACATTCTGCGGGATTTATTGTAAGTTGTTCAGTAAGGATGCAACTTCACTGAAGAATATATGGTTATTTGGAACATTTTATAGTGAAAAATTACTCTGTTACCATGCATGTCATTCAAGCTGCTTACATTTTGTGCTGCTTCAAGCATATGCCCTTTATCATTCATATGACAGGTCACAGGAATCCTGAAACGTAACTTTAACATCAGCACATGTGAACAAAATTATCAAAATGATAAAAACTAAAACTGGGCAGAGTAATATAACTTCCACCAACGCGGATACAATGATTACATAATATTAACAAATCAGACTTGACATGAAGAACGCCTGAAACCTGATTCCAACATCAGCGCATGTG
Organism: Carica papaya; assembly: GCF_054855325.1. Classification (NCBI taxonomy): domain Eukaryota; kingdom Viridiplantae; phylum Streptophyta; class Magnoliopsida; order Brassicales; family Caricaceae; genus Carica; species Carica papaya. The sequence continues at coordinate 29,805,207 of NC_142309.1, forward strand.
AATAAAATTATAAAGGGCATATGCTTTAATTAAAAATTCACCAAGCGTGAAGAGTAAAAAACGTAATTTAAAAAATTAAAAATTATAATTAATTATTATTTAAGAATATTATTTTAATTTTAGTAACTTGAGATTTTTATTCTTATTAGGATTTCTAACATTATTAGTGTTAATTTCTCATTTTTATTAAGATTAATATTTTTAATTTTATTAATTTATTATTTTTTAATCTATCTCTAGTTAGAAAAAGATATTTAAAGAAAATAATACAATCGAACACTTAAGTGTGATTCTTAAAACGTCTTAAATATGATGTTTAAAAAACTCTAGGTGCGATGTCTCATTTTATTTCTAAATCCCTGATTAAACAAATCAACATTATTTGTCCTACATAACAAAAATATCAGATGAGGTTGAAATTACTTTTTTGATGTCATCTGAGGCATAATGGCTTGAAACAGCGACGGGGCAAATGCACGGGGGCACAATGCATTATGTACGCGCTCACTGGTGAGTGTGCTGGTGGGCTTGCGTAGAGCACCCAGGTCCATCACTGCTGCACCCAAACAAAGTGCTGATTTTCTGCATGACGTGTGTATATCCCAGCAAATTTATTCCCCTGGGCTCCCTCCTTCCACACCCCAGGTACCTGAAAAATTGTTTCCTGGCAATTTAATTGCCCTTTTCTTTGTTCGGTTTTTTTTTTTTTTTTCTTTTCTTAATTTTTTTTTGTGGTTTTAATTTTCAGAAGCCTCGAGTAAAAAAAATAACAGAATGAAGAAAAATCTTACCAGCATAGCAGAGATAAAACCCTCTTCTGTCCCCCTCCGCCCCTATAACAAATACAAGAAAAAAGAAGAAGAAAACCAACGCAAATTCGAAAATTTCAAAAATGCTAAAAGAATATAATTGAATGTGACAGCAAGAAATGGGTCACAATAAATGAAGTAAGTTTCTCTTTGATTACAAAAACAAAAAAAATCCTCTCAGTAAATAGCTAACATTAATTAGATCAGCAACTGAATTCCAAGCAGTTACTAATAATGGTCGTTCGTTTTCTCTGTTTCACTATAGTCGAAGAAATGTATCTAACATAAATCTATACAGTCATTACCTAATGTACCACAACAACTAAATAAAAAAAAATCATCTAAGAACCTTCCATTTGCATCTTTGACTAAACTCATTGAACAAAGTCATGCAAATCAACAAATGGATTAACTAAGTTCTCAACATTTCCAGTGAAGAGATTACCTTCTACAGGTGCTGCATGTTAACTTGTGTAAAACCACATAGCCTACCACATTAGATCAGCCATTATGCCAACTTCAACAGAAGAAGTGACAAGCCTGCCGGTGCGCAAAAAACTAAACAGCACTCTTGAGCTATCAGGATTCAAACTAACAATTTCATCTCAATAATACAAAAAGAAAAAACAAAATGATGAGAACTCCGACAAAGAAAAAAAAAAAAAAAAATTCACATACAGTGGTCTTGATCTAAAAAACATATGACAGGAATCAAAACAAAACAACAACCATACAAAAGAGAATAGATAGCAGCATTAACAGCATAGCAGGCTTCCGCTTCGATTGACAAAATTTACGTACCTAGAATTAGGCGACGAAGGCAACAGCCTCTGTCGAGAAAATTCTCGCTTTCTCAATATAAGATTTTATGATTCATGAGTACGTAGCTTCTGTTATATAATAAGGATAAGAGATGGGGGGTCGGCTGCATTTTCCGAGCTTCACTCTTTTAAACAATCCCCTTTATAGTAAAAAAGAAGAAGTTATAAATAGGATTAAAAAAAGCCATCAAATATATATAATATAATTATATTACTGTTATTTTTTTTATTAACAAATAAAACTGAAAATTAATATATAATATTTTCTAAAATAATTTTTAAATTCTCATAAATTTTAAATAAAAAATTTCAAGATGTGTTTTAGTCATATTAGACCAGCTTTAATAACAAAAAATATAATTTAATATATGAACCAAACACCTCAATTGCCACGCCGTTGCAATGAAGTTACCTGAATTACTAGTTAATGGTCTCGAATAATTGCCATGACAGCTGCAACAAAGCTTAAGAAAAAGGAAAACATAACAAAATCCAGGACATGTTTATTAGAAATGTGCATCGATCTGACCAAAAAAATTTTCTAGACATGCGAATAGAATTTGTGATGAATAATAGTGGCAAGATTACACATTTTAGCATTGACAGCTGCCTTTTCTATTGGTACCATGATTTACTAGCAAAAGAAGCAAACTCCAACCCCTATTTTTCTTTTATGCTTATCTATTTTTGTTCTTGGAGTTTCCTGCATTCCCGTACTTGAAAATCTGCATGCAAAAGCAAAATAGTTCTTAATTGATCAAATCACTAAAAAAATCTCAGAGGCTTGTGGCCATCAGGTGGACCAAGAGCCTTGGTTTCCCCAATAGCAACAGATAAATATAGCATATACAGTGTCTCCCAAGATGCATTTGCTCATAATATTTTACTCTCTCTTTAACTCACATCCTTCATTGCCAGGCGGCTGCTACTTGCGACAATTCCTGCACTAATAGTGTCACTAATCATTCTAGTTATTGGCCCACTAGTGAAGTTGAGCACAGTTATAAATGCAGCAACGCCAACAGCTTGTGTATCACACATCTGCGGCCTCGTCATGGCATATGGGCCAATTCCAAATATCCTCTGCACTGTGATCTTCCCTACAAGGGTGTGGCATTTGCATTCCTATCTGTGCCACGATTTTTTGGGTCGGCAACATTATTGTGACATACGCTCTGCCTGCAATGATCAATTCAAAACGCTTAGCAAGCGTCTTCAGCATATATTCGATTGTGTGCTTCATCTCTTGGATCTTTGTGTTCCTGAAAGTCCCAGAAACCAAAGGCATGCCTCTCGAAGTCATTACAGAGTTCTTTGCTGTTGGCACTAGACAAGCTGCAGCTGTCAAGAATGAGTGGTTGAAACAGTTTGTGGGCCGTTTTTCTTTTATTTTCTTTGTACTTTACCGCAGGTATCGATGAGTGCTAAAGGTGTCATACAAGAATACCTTTGCATAGAGCATTGTTGAATAGGAATGGGTGCTAAAGGTGTCATACAAGAAAGGGTCATTGAATTTTTCTCCATGCAAAAAACAACAACAAATAATTTTTTCTGAGTAACGTGTCATAAGTAGTTATCATTATTAATGGGACAAAATTTGAGTAAATATAACTCCAATAAACTTTCGCTCCTAAATAAGAAAGCTGACACACATAAAGAAATTACTTTAATATATATATATTTCAGACCTTAATAACTTAAAAGCAATAGAATAACCCAGAATAAAGTTCGGATAGCGTAAATTCTGTTATATGGTGTTGATCTGGTAAATCAATTTCATATTTTCATATGAGCAAACATCCAGAACCCACCTCCAAAATTGTCAAAAAAAAAAAAACAAAGAAAGGTTCAAATCCGTCCTGGTAAAACAAGGCCTTAGAATCGAAAGTCAAGGGCGCATCATAGGTTTACCAGTATGGTTTCTACTTCCATAATTGCAAGTATCTTTAGCACCTGAAACTACAGGATTAATATTTTGATAAGAGATAATGCAAGTAGAGAAACTCAATTTTAGGTTTATGCCCAAACTGACTAGCCCGCTGGTGCTTTCACCATTAGTTCATTATGGGTTAGGCTTCCGACCTTCTACAGGATTTACTGTAAGTTATTCAGTACGATGCAACTTCAGTGAAGAATGTATATGGTTATTTAGGGCATTTTATAGTGAAAAATTACTCTCTGTTACCATGCATGCCATTCAAGCCGCTTCAAGCTTCCTCTCTACTGCCTCATGCTCAGCCTGAATACGAAATGGAACACCATGCTCCTGATACATATTGTTTTGTGCCAGAGGTCTAATCAATGTCAGCTGCAGTGGTTGCAAAAAAATGATTGGCTGGAATCCATCTGGTTGTATTGGGGTCTACATCAGGAGGTATGGAATCCGCGTCCTTAAGGAACACAGTTGGTCCCTTCCACTGGTATGCTCTAGATCTCCTTTTCTGATGGAAAGCTTGCTGCTGTTGAGTAAGAGTAACTGGAGCTATGCGATACACTTCTCCACACATCTCTACGGTTGAATTTCTCTTACCGACCTTGACCAATGGATTATTAAACGGGAACTCATCTTTGAGAGGATTTTAGCTGTGAGAAAAAGCACCATTTGAAAGGATAAATCAGAATTTATATAACAGGTCATGGGACCAAATTATGACAAAATGGCTAGCAAGCGGAAAACCTGAAACGTGATTGTAACATCAGCACATGTGAACGAAATTATCAAAATAATAAAATTTAAAATTGGGCAGAGTAATATCAACTACCAATGCCGATATGATAATTACCTAATGAGATGAAAAATATTAACAAATCAGACGTGACATGCAGAACACCTGAAACCTGATTCCAGCATCAGATCATGCGAACAAAATTATCAAATGAAAAAGCTAAAATCGAGTAGAGTAATATAAAGGACAAATGCTTAACACGCAATGAAGGACAACAGACAAAAATAAAACATCAAAAAAGGAAAAAAAATTCCAATAATCTAAACTACGACAAGAATTCTACTAGTTTGGTAAAATTAGTTTTGATGAACGGCCGCCCAACCGCCCCGAGATCTATTTATCAACAAAAGATCCCTAGTCATGCACAAAATTTGCAGGATATTCACTGGATCAGTCCGCTTATTAAGAGCCAACGTGGTTGCCATGAACTCCACTGGA